>NC_092092.1:25304468-25516968 GCF_045679555.1 Salvelinus alpinus | reverse complement strand
TTTACTCTGCAGTGGTGTCTTTACTCTGCAGTGGTATCTCTACTCTGCAGTGGTGTCTTTACTCTGCAGTGGTGTCTTTACTCTGCGGTGGTGTCTTTACTCTGCGGTGGTGTCTTTACTCTGCAGTGGTGTATTTACTCTGCAGTGGTATCTTTACTCTGCAGTGGTATCTTTACTCTGCAGTGGTGTCTTTACTCTGCAGTGGTGTCTTTACTCTGCAGTGCTGTCTTTACTCTGCAGTGATGTCTTTACTCTGCAGTGGTGTCTTTACTCTGCAGTGGTGTCTTTACTCTGCAGTGGTGTCTTTCCTCTGCGGTGGTGTCTTTACTCTGCGGTGGTGTCTTTACTCTGCAGTGGTGTCTTTACTCTGCAGTGGTATCTTTACTCTGCAGTGGTGTCTTTACTCTGCAGTGGTATCTCTACTCTGCAGTGGTGTCTTTACTCTGCAGTGGTGTCTTTACTCTGCAGTGGTGTCTTTACTCTGCGGTGGTGTCTTTACTCTGCGGTGGTGTCTTTACTCTGCAGTGGTGTCTTTACTCTGCAGTGGTATCTTTACTCTGCAGTGGTGTCTTTACTCTGCAGTGGTATCTCTACTCTGCAGTGGTGTCTTTACTCTGCAGTGGTGTCTTTACTCTGCAGGTGGTGTATTTACTCTGCGGTGGTGTCTTTACTCTGCAGTGGTGTCTTTACTCTGCAGGTGGTGTCTTTACTCTGCGGTCGTGTCTTTCCTCTGCAGTGGTATCTTTACTCTGCAGTGGTGTCTTTACTCTGCAGTGGTGTCTTTACTCTGCAGTGGTATCTTTACTCTGCAGTGGTATCTTTACTCTGCAGTGGGTCTTTACTCTGCAGTGGTGTCTTTACTCTGCAGTGGTGTCTCTGGTGAATTAGACCTAATAATGACTGGCTGGGTCAAGCATTACTAATAGCTTAAGGGGTACGTTCATTCTTCTCTTTAGTCTGTGTCTGTAGGGAATATGTTTTTATTTCTCTGTGGGCTTTATGTGTGGTGTGGGTTTGTTTGTGTGTATGTGTAGGTATGTACAGTTATATTTCTGTTTATATACATTTGTGTGCAGTATCAATGAGTGTGTGGGTTCACATAATGTGTGTCTGTATGTGCATGGTTGTATAGGTGACTCGACACTGTGTTCTCTCCATGTGACTTAATAATAGATAGCCATGGGGATGTCTAGCTGTATGCTGTAGTATATAGTCTGTCTAACTGTGGTCCCGTGGGAGCTCAGTTTCACCTTAATTAACATCCCCATTATTAGTTGGGATTACTCTGCTCTGGCCTTGCTGGTGCAGCCCTCCCTCCCTGGTTAAATAAAGTACACCTGCCGCAGGCTGTTATGGCCATTAGGGGTTCAGCAGGGTTTTTTCTTTCGTTCTGTTTACTCATTAATATTTGGTTTGTGGAGCTCACTGAGATGTAATTTGTTAGCCTGAGTAGGGGGACAGGAGAGGAGGAGGGAGAGGAGAGGAGAGGCTGCAGGGAGGTTATCTCCATGGCCTCTTGCCCTACCAGCTAGGCTCAGAAAATGGATTTATAGTAAGAATTAATGCACTGGAAGATTAGCATGGTAACATCAGTGCTGTGTCTGTGACTGTGTCTGTGACTGTGACCTCAGCCAGTCATTATCTTCTTATGGCTGCAATCCCGTTAACAGGATCGATATGACAACAGCCAGTGAAAGTGCAGGGAGCCAAACTCAAACAACAGAAATCTCATAATTAAAATTCCTCAAACATACAAGTATCTTATACCATTTTAAAGGTAATCTTGTTTTTAATCCCACCACCGTGTCCGATTTCAAAAAGGCTTTACAGCGAAAGCACCACAAACGATTATGTTAGGTCACTGCCAAGTCACAGAAAAACACAGCCATTTTTCCAGCCAAAGACAGGAGTCACAAAAAGCAGAAATAGAGATAAAATGTATCACTAACCTTTGATGATCTTCATCAGATGACACTCATAGGACTTCATGTTACACAAAACATGTATGTTTTGTTCAGTAAAGTTTATATTTATATAAAAAAATCTCTGTATACATTGGCGCGTTATGTTCAGTAGTTCCAAAAACATCCGGTGATTTGGCAGAGAGCCACATCAATTTCCAGAAATACTCATAATAAACGTTGATCAAAGTTACAAGTTTTATACATGGAATTTTAGATCCACTTCTCCTTAATTCAACCGCTGTGTCAGATAAAAACATTTAAAAGCTTTACGGAAAAAGCAAACCATGCAATAATCTGAGTACGGCACTAGAGCCCAATCAAGACAAAAAGATATCCGCCTTATTGTGCAGTCAACAGAAATCAGAAATAACATTATAAACATTCACTTACCTTTGATGATCTTCATCAGAATGCACACCCAGGAATCCCAGTTCCACAATAAATGTTTGTTTTGTTCGTTAAGTCCATCATTTATGTCCAAATAGCTACTTTTGTTAGCGCGTTTTGTAAACAAATCCAAAGTCACGAAGCGCGTTCACTAGGAGCAGACAAAATGTCAAAAAGTTCCGTTACAGTCCGTAGAAACATGTCAAACGATGTATAGAATCCATCTTTTTATGTTTTTAACATAAATCTTCAATAATGTTCCAACCGGAAAATTCCTTTGTCTTCAGAAAAGCAAATGGAACAGAGCTCGCTCTCACATGAACGAGCGCCACGAGCTCAAAGCATTCTGCCAGACCTCTGACTCATTTCCCTCTCATTCGGCACCACTTCACAGTAGAAGCATCAGACAAGGTTCTAATTACTGTTGACATCTAGTGGAAGCCTTAGGAAGTGCAACATGACCCATATCCCACTGTATCTTCAATAGGGAATGAGTTGAAAACCTACAAACCTCAGATTTCCCACTTCCTGGTTGGATTTTTTTCTCAGGTTTTTGCTTGCCATATGAGTTCTGACATCATTCAAACAGTTTTAGAAACTTCAGAATGTTTTCTATCCAAATATACTAATAATATGCATATATTAGCAACTGGGACTGAGTAGCAGGCAGTTTACTCTGGGCACGTCTGGGCACCTTATTCATCCAAGCTACTCAATACTGCCCCCAGCCATAAGAAGTTATGGGAACTGACTGATGGACAATGGACCTATAGACTAGTGATAGTCTAATTTAGCCCTAAGCACTAAGGATCGATGACACCATTGGATAACACTGATGTGCACTTGGTTCCTTGTGTGTGTGTGTGTGTGTGTGTGTGTGTGTGTGTGTGTGTGTGTGTGTGTGTGTGTGTGTGTGTGTGTGTGTGTGTGTGTGTGTGTGTGTGTGTGTGTGTGTGTGTGTGTGTGTGTGTGTGTGTGTGTGTACATACCATTGTTTCCGTTGGGAAAATGTGTTGTTTGACAATATTTGAATTTAATGGACATTGGAGAAATTTACCGGACCCATATGCATTGGGTGCATAACCTGATTAGGGCGTCCGCCCACGGTGCTCAGAATGACACAAATCACATTTAGATGATGGTCATTCATATTAACAGAACATGCAAGTCCAGGATGCAACGATGTGCGTCCTTCTTACCAAACTCTGATGTGCACTTTGAAGATGTTAGTATAACTCTCCACATGTACTTTTCCTCAGTCAACATGACCAGTAACCAACAGCAACATTACTAGCCTGTCAATCTACTATCCCCCATAGTAGAAAAGTGGACCTATTCTATTGGTCAAGTTGTCATTCCGTGTGAGAAAGAAATGGCCTATTCCAAATGGACTCTGGGACAGTTGTGGGATGATAGATCCCATATTCATACAACCCAGTAGCCCTAGGCTGACAAAAAAAATGATCAGAACATTTATCTTAAAATGTTCGTCCACTATTATTTCTTGACATTATAAGTGCAGCAATGCACACCAGGCAGTAGTCTATGCACAAATCCTTATTTCCATAATGCAATTAGCGGAAAACACTGTTGACAAAAGGGCAACATGCGAGCGGTTTCATGTGACAGAGATGAAAATGTCCATTAGAAATGTAGAAAGAGAGAAGATCTAATAGGCTACTTTGAAGCAAGATAAGACATGTCTCATAATACTGTATGTATTAAAACAAACAATGAAGTATGTTTTAAAAATGCATACTGCCTCCAGCTCATTGTGAAGTGGTGTGTAATGATGAAGTCGGCCTTCAGTTGCACTTTGAGATGCTGCAGAAGCAGCTCTCGCGCTGTCTGACAGATTTTGCGCTCAAAGGCTCTGTATCTCTATGCTGTACGTGTGTGATAAATAAGATACATAACGAATATACTGTACACACGCGGCATTTTAATTCCACTAAATTATGCAAATTAACCCATAGCATGACCAGTCAAATGTATTCTACACCTGCATTGCTTGCTGTTTGGGGTTTTAGGCTGGGTTTCTGTACTGCACTTTGAGATATCAGCGGATGTACGAAGGGCTATATAAATACATTTGATTTGATTTGATATTTACATCGACTGGTATTTCCATCCATGAATAGGCTAAAAAGCATTATTTCGCAATGGGATTTTTTCTTCTTCTCCCAGAAAATAGGCCACTGCCAATTTTATCTATCGGATTTATAGACCAAAAACCGTCTATTACTGGCTAACGGAAACGCTGGTACATTCGTGTGTGTAGGTCACTAGGGAGGGAGAGAATGTTGGTCAGTGGTAATCCTGTCAGGTCAGCCATCACACGGTTAATCTGTCTCAGATTTTGCAACAGGGTTACCCCTCGTGACCTTTTCTTGTTATCGATTGTGGGGATTGTGGGAGAAGCCATGGCTAGGTCAGTTAAGCTTTCTCTCTCTCTCTCTCTCTCTCTCTCTATATATATATATATATCTATCTCTATCTCTATCTCTCGCTCTCATTATTGTAATGCGTAATGTTGTTGTGTTGAGGTTTGGCGGTGGGGGGGTAATGTCATTTTCTTAGTACAATTAAAGATGGCTCATCAAAGTCTCTATCTGTCTGTCTCTGTCTGTCATGGCTTTGACATTGAGTAGTGGAATGATCTATGGAAGCGCTTTTCCATTCCACAACGGCGCTTACTGCAATTATCCTTCAAAGTACTGTTTTATGGACCTTCAGATCATTATGTTTGATATAACATTGGTGATTAACACTATTATAGAACGGAGAATGGATACTGGATACGTTATGCTCACTGCACCAATTAAAATATTACCTTCCACTCAAGCTCTCTAACGGTGAGGCAAGTTGACTTAAAGAAGAGCAGCAATTGGCCCTGTCAGTCTGTCTTTCTCTGTGGGTCTCTGGCTCCATGGCGGTGTTTATCATCAGCTTACCATTCCTCAGGAGTGGCTATGGGGCCTTGGCTGGGCCAGAGAGGGTAGAAGGGTGGGGAAAAGCAGGAGAGGGAGAGGGAACTGGGTGGGAGCGGAGGCTTCATCATATCTGTCAACTCATGTGAGCCTGTTGTTCACCACTCAGCAGTCGCAGTGGTTCTCCATCGAGCCTTATTTGTCACCTCGTAAATACCAGGACACTCTCGGAACATCGCACTGAGATGAGGGAGGGAGAGAAAGAGAGAGCTTGTTGTTGAATTAAGGAGTGAGGAAGAAGCAGGAGTGAAGGAGGGAGCATTTGTGGAGAACGGTTGTTTGGCGTAAGTGTGTTGTGTGAGAGAGAGAATATGAAAGAAATAGAGAGAGAAGCTCTGAGGCTGTGGATAAGGAGTGTGAATTGAGCCCGACTGAAAATGCGACTCAATTTTGTATTTGTTGTTTGCTCGTTCCAGTCTTCGCTCTTTCTCTCTCCCCCTCTATTTCCCTTTATTCTCTCTTTCATGATTTCCTCATATTTTGCTAAACCTCAAACCTCATCTTAAAAGAATACAAGGCAGATTGCCCTCCAGGCTTTCACATTTCTGTGACCCACGCTTGGCCCTATTGGCCCTAAAGGTTCAGTGACTAATAACATTTGATTTGATTTGAACTCCAGGGTCCTGACCACTGACCTCTGAACCCTCAGCCAGACCCACTACCCTGCACCACGGTGATACTACTTGGCATAAATTAACACACTTCCACCCCCACTAATTAACAACACAGATTCATCCAAATATCCAAGAATCCAAACAAGCTGAATTTTGTGTTTTAAGTATGTCAGAACTTAAGAGGATTCCTTCGTCAAACCCCGGCTGTTAAATATAGCCCGACACTAACACAGTGGAAAGTGGGTTATCTGGCTGAGAAAGAAAGTGGGAATAACAGTCTGTTCATGGTGAGGCCCCCTCGAATAAGAAAGCAAGACGAAGAAGAAAGGAGTTGACCGGGATGGAGGATGATGGGAAGAATGAGAGGAGAGAGAGATGAGGGAGAGGCCGGAGGGGCTGAAGGGGAGGCCGGGAGCTTGTGTTTAATTGGCAGGCAAATGTGCGGCTGGATGACCACCAAGTGGGACTAGCAGAGATGACCAGAGGGCGAGCGGACGGGCGTACTGCCACATGGCGTTCTGCTCTCCTCACTCCCTCCACCAACCACCAAATGCCTAGCTAGTGCTTCTTCCTGAGTATTCCCACAATCCCACAGGCACTCCCATCTGCTTCCTGGCTCCTCCACCCTTATTAGGAAGAGGCAGGCTGGAGCTGAGATGTGGAGGGTCTTGGTCTGGGGCAGTAGGGAGGTGTGTATCACCCACCACAGACATGGACAGGGTCAAGGCCAAGCCAAGACAGCACACATGGCTTAAACAGGCCTACCCCTGTACCCTGGCTCAGCAGGCTGAATGAACCATTGGTGAGCCATAGAGAGTCAGCACGTTCAGACTGCTACTACACACCCTCAGGGAAAATAGTGTTGGACTAATTACTTATTCTCAAATGCTGAATGAACAGAGCTGATATTCTGTATGTGCTGTAACACATTGGTGGTGAGACAGGCAGCACCCGCCGCAAAACGACACAGGGACAGACAGGGACAGGGCCAAGAAGTCACACATAGCTTATAACAGGCCTAACCCTGGTAAACCCGCCAGGGGACTGAATGGTAGACATGTTGAGCCATGGAGAGAGTCACAGCACACTCTGACTGGTACTAGCCACACACCTTAAGGGAAAATAGAGTTGGACATCTCTCACATGCTACTGAGCAAAACTGAGTGGATATTCTCCCTGTGCGTTGATCTGTACATTGACCCACTGGTGGCGAGTCTAGGTACTGTTACAGTATTGACGTCTTGGATGGAGGTCTGTTTATGCCATGGCTGTGATTCACCCATTGTGCTGGTATTAAAAAAAGCGTAAAAGCTTCAGAGGCAAAAAATGGTCCAACGGACTGTAAAAATAAAAAGTGTGTGTGTGTGTTCCTGGTTATTTAAGTTACAATAATATCATCCCTTGTGTGTGTGTGTGTACAGTGTGTACTGTGTGTACAGTGTGTGTGTGCATATGTGTGTGTGCATGTGTGCCTCACAGGTTTTTAGTTACATCAATGTCCCCCATATAAATGCGTGGTGAGGTGGTGAGGTGCAGTTCTGACTGCCCTCATCCTGCACTGTAACCAAAGCACAAACACAGCCTCATGGTCCAGGGCTCTGCCACCATCTATTGTCAACTGTTTATTGAAGTTGTGGCCAGCAGACAAAGCAGAAGATGTAAGGAATGAGTTGTTTAGGTTTGACTTGTGAGAACCACCTAGGAGAGACTACCAGTAGTCACTAATCATGACTAGCACTGAATGAATGGGAACAAAACTGTAGATCCACTGCCCTCTGTTCAATTCTCTCTCCCGGGACCACCCCTACGTATATGTCGCTTTGGATAAAAGCGTCTGTTAAATGGCATATTATTATTTCAGTATATTATTATCACCAGGCTGAAGGGGAGTGTGGGTGACATTTGGGACAGGGGTGGGGGGGTATATGATAATATGTATGTTAATATCACAAGGTTGACGGTGTGTGGAAGATTAATTAGCAGTTGAAAGAAAACTGTAGTTAGCACTGACAGTCTATAACACAAAAGCTGGGCTGGAGCTAAAAGGATATAATTATTCACTTGTTCCTCAGGAGGAGAGATGGTGGTGTGTGGGTTTTTTTGTCTCTTTTTTTTGCTCGTTGCACGTTTGTTAAATAAATGTATCTTAGACAAATGGTCTGCTTCACTGGGCTCCGTTTCATAAATGAATAACAATGCTAATCAGTGAAGGCTTTCTTCTCTGCTGGTTGCTTTGTAATGTTATGCAGACCTGAGTATCTCACCCCCTGTATCACTTCAACATAGCCTCTTTCTCTCTCTCACTCTCCCACTCTCTTCCTCTCTCATTTCTCTCCCTTTCTCCTTTCTCTCTCTCCCTCTCTCCTTTATCTCTCTCTCTCTCTCGCTCTCTCTTTCTGACTCAATCACTAACACTCTCCCTCTCTAATTTCTCTCTCTCTCTCCCACGTGCTCTCTCGCTCTCTCCATCTCCCCCCTCTCTTTTGCTCTCTCTCTTTTGCTCTCTCTCTTTTGCTCTCTCTCTCACTTTCTCCCGCTATCTCTCTGTCTCTCTCTCGCCCTCTCTGTCTCTCTCTGTCTCTCTCTCGCCCTCTCTGTCTCTCTCTGTCTCTCTCTCGCCCTCTCTGTCTCTCTCTGTCTCTCTCTGTCTCTCTCTCTCTCTCTCTCTCTCTCTCTCTCTCTCTCTCTCTCTCTCTCTCTCTCTCTCTCTCTCTCTCTCTCTCTCTCTCTCTATCTATCTGACAGGGACAATATGGAAATATGTTGTCATAGTCATTCACATGTCATTCTCCAAAACAAAGTGATGTTTTAATTAAACAGCGCTGATTGAGTTTGTGTTTATAAGAGCTTCCTATTGAAAATGAGCACTTGTCAGAAGCATTTCAAACAACCCCTGTTAACTATGGCGCCAGGAAACAAGCCACACAGAATTTGTCTGAATATCCTAAAAACAGACAGTGCAAGGAATTATTTTGTTTTTTTAGCGAAGTGAAGACATGGATTTATAACCGCACTGTCTTATCCCAGTTTTCATTGGCAGATCTCTTTTTTTCAATTAGTAGGAGTCAGCTTCAACTGTCAGCCTCTCCTTAAAGCCACAGCTACTTCCTATTTCACCCCGACTGTTGAATAGAACAGCAACTGATTCATCAGAATGGTACCTTTCTCCTTTCCTGCTTGCTCGCTCAATCCTCTTATTCTCTTTATTTATCTCTCCCTCTAACGCCAATATTTTTATCTATCTATCACAACCCCCCCTTCCCTCTCATTCTCCCTCTACCTTTCCCTCACCCCCTCCACCATCCTCCCTCATGTCCTCATTTCATTTAAGCTATTTCATCATTAGCTCTGTAGGTAGTAATGTACAGTACAGGGTGCTTATCTGGGCAAACAACACAATACAGAGTTGTTGTTCAATGTTCAAGGTACTGTGCTGAGAGTCGTACATTAGGCCTAGGCGAGGCGAGAGGAAAATATCATCACCATGCCACCACTTAGAGATCTACTTTGTGTCTAACTTCCTTAACATACTCAATATGACAGTCACGCAGTGACTCAGAGCATTTTGGAATCATGAGACAGCCGTGGAAGGAAACATGCCTTGTATTTAATTCTGTCCGAGAGAGAGGGGTTTGTGCTTGTTTCATGTGTCAAGCACTGTGTAGTGTAGCCTGAAAAATCCAATTGATGTCTCTATTTAGCAGCATCACACAAAGCGAGAGCGTGCGGCGGGGGGCAGCACAAAGACAGCTATTAAACAGCATTAACATGCTGGCTCTGTTCGAACAAAACCTCAAACCTGAGAACAGCCTTTAAGCCAAGAGTGTTTTAATCCTGTAAACAAAAAGGGGTCTGTGTAGTTTGTCAAACCAGCTTTAAACAAGGGCTTTGTGTGTGCATTCCTGTGATCAAGTGTGTCAGAACTGTATGCCTGTCAGACTTCATAGCCTAGTATAGAGTAGACAATGAACACTGAGTGTACAAAACATTAGGAACACCTGCTTTTTTCATGACATAGACTGACCAGGTGAATCCATGTGAAAGCTATGATCCTTTATTGATGTCACTTGTTAAATCCACTTCAATCAGTGTAGATGAAGGGGAGGAGACAGGTTAAAGAAGGATTTTTAAGCCTTGAGACAATTGAGACATGGATTGTGTATGTGTGCCATTCAGAGGGTGAATGGGCAAGACAAAAGGTTTAAGTGCCTTTGAACCTGGTATAGTTTCCCGTGTGTATCAAGAATGGTCCACGACCCAAAGGACATCCAGCCAATTTGACACAACTGTGGGAGGCATTTGAGTCAACATGGGCCAAGCATCCCTGTGGAATGCTTTCGACACCTTGTAGAGTCCATGCCCTGACGAATTGAGGCTGTTCTGAGGGCAAAAGGGGGTGCAACTCAATATTAGGAAGGTGTTCCTAATGTTTTGTACACTCCGTCTATAACCTAAAGGCAAAGATTGTTCCCACCTGTAAGAGAATGTACTAGATGGACAGACGATGACCATCCCTGGCCGACACAGTGACAGGCACACAGGTAAACACTGCAGATTATTTTGGAACCATGGGAATGCATTGAAATTCTTAAAGGCAGAATAACCTGTGGAATATGTGGATAAGAAAAGATGATAACAGCAACCTGGAAAATCCTGGAGGGAGAAAAGACAAAGAGAGATGAGAGAACAGAGGGGTGAGGCGAGGAAATAATGGAGACAGAGAGAAGAGAGATATGCCTGGAGCGTGACAAAGAAACAAAACGTGGTGTATTGGCATTACTGACCCGCGGAAAGAGAGAGAGACAGGGAAATAAACGACAATAACATCAGCACACATAGAAAAGGAAGAGAAAGAAAGTTGATAGCAGCAGCATATCATCATTACTGCAATTCCATCATGCGGTGACAGAAGCATATTTCTGTGTGTGTGTGTGTTTGTTTGTGTGTGTGTGAAGGGTTGTTCCGAGGTCATCCAATCAGACCCTGATTATGGCCCTGCAGGGGTTCTAATGAGGGGCGGGGCCTATCCCTAACGAGGCAACAATCCCACCGCAGTGGATGATGGAGAGGGAAATGAGAGAGAGAGAGAGACGGAGAGGATGAACAGAGTACAGCTTTCTCCATTGGTAGCCTAGTGTAGAGTCTGTCAGGGCTGCAGGGAAAAGAGCTGACTGAGGAGAAATAGATGGGATCAGTGGGATTAGCCTGCCTTGTTACAGCTCAGAATGGATTCAGCCCAACCATAATGGCCTAGTCACCTACCTCCACCCTACACACACACACACACACACACACACGCACACGCACACACACACACACACACACACACACACACACACACACACACACACACACACACACACACACACACACACACACACACACACACAAACACACACACCCTACACACACACGCACACCCTACACACAATCACACACACACTCACACAATCACACATACACATGCTACCTATAACTGCTGTATCTTACCAACACCATTTGCCTTGCTTTATAGGAAAATTATAGGAAAAAGTTATATTTTGGTATTTGTTTCATTAGTCCATTGTTGACATAGTCCTAAAATGTTTTACTTGTGAGCAATCAAGTTTTCAAGATATGTAACTTTACAAAATACAGAAATCATCACCGTGTGATGTAAAATGCAGCAACATATGATGCAAAATGCATCATACAGGGATGATTTCTGTATTTTGTAAGTTACATACCTTGAAAACTTGTATTATACCATAACTCTCTCTAAAACTCCATACCAGATCACTTTAACACCCTCTTCATCGTACTGTCAGCCTACCAGAGGGAGAGTGGGTGAAGTCCCTGCTGCTCCAGCCTGCTACTGTCTCGATTGGACCAGGTCTCTCTTGAAAAATATATTTTATTTCAATGAGACTTACCTGGATAAATAAAGGTTAAACACATCAAAATAAAAAGGTCTCATCCTATTTGCATAGCCAATAGCTGCCTCACACAAATTAACTGGAATCACCCCCACTCCCCCTTCTCCCTCGCCTCTCCTTTTCCTGCCACCCTCTTCCTCCAATCCCTTCCCCTCTTTTCTTTCCCCTCCATCCTTTTCCCTCTTCCCTCCCTTTCCCTCCAATCTGTGGAAGAAAAGGGGCCAGAGCGTTCTACTTCCTTAATGGGATCCTATCACCTATAATGTGCACTACTTTTGAAAAGGGCCAGTAGTCCTTTGGTCAAAAGGAGTGCACTATATAGGGAATAGGGTGCCATTTGCAAAGTACCCGTAGAGATAAGGGCACTCTAGTGTCCAGGGCGGTTCGGGTTGGCATTGAGATGGTACTGGTCCTCCTATTAGTGGATTATAGGGCAACTGTCAACAAGCATACCCTGGGTGCCTAATATACCCATGGCACGTTTCGAAAAGCCATGATCTCTCACTGAGAAACAAAACAGTGGAACAAGGAGAGAGTATGTGTAATTCCAAGAATAATCAATGCTAAATAGGCTAAAGTGCTAAATAATAAGTCTGTAGAGTTTCAACTCCAGCTCGGGGTCACTGGTATTGACGTACTGTATAGAACTGTCTGTATATAATGATATATTACACGTAATTCTGTATTATTTTTGAATGCATAAAGCGTAGTTGTTTGCATTCCTTTCTTATGAAAAGGCTTATATTCAATGTCTTCCACCTTGGCACGGCAGAGATAATGGCATTAAATGTTGTTATGTCCTAGTTCTTAGAGGTAAGCACAAGTCTCCCTGACGCAAATACTCCATCCATATAATAGAACCATGTCAATGTAATTTTCTCCACAGAGAAAGAAATGTACGAAATGTTGATAACTTTGTCATTATTGAGTGTATGGAACAGTTGGGCAACTAACTTCTATGTTCACCATCAATAACAGCTAGGGTAAGTTAACGTGGACTGCATGGCCAATGTTCTCTCATCCTATAACATAAGAGTAAGCTCCTTGGGAATGTATCTTGGGAACCTAATTGTGTCTATTCTAACCGAGTACGATTTGTGCCTACAGGACACAAAGCTAATAATATGGTGGGTAGCGTACACGCTGGGTTCAAGCACCACTTAGAGGCTTATCCAGAGGACCCTTCACTAGGTACATTTCCTCTCACTCTCTGGAATGGTCCACTGGGCATGGCATAGCAAGTCCCCTGCCTCCTCAGTCAACAGCCTGAAGGTCTACCTCTCTCTCTCTATAGGAAGTGGCCTCTTCAAGATGTAAATCAATCAGCTGAGAGGCTAGTCCCAGTAAATCACTTGCTTATTGAATGACATGGCAAATTAAATTACTTTCTGATTTAAAGAGCACTACAACTTTAAATTCTCAGGCTTTGTCACAAATGGCACCCTATTCCTTACAGAGTGCACTATTTGTGAATTGATTCCTATGGGTCCTGATCAGAAGTGGTGCACTATGTAGGGAATAGGATGCCTTTTAGGAGAGACTGCAGAACAATGCAGGATTACTGTTAGTTTAGGGCCATGGATGGACGAGTATGGTTTTGTCAAACTGCAGGTAAATATAGCAAATGTATTACAGAAAGGCATAGGAGGAGAGTAAAGATGACATAAAGCCAGTCAAAATGGCTCCCTAAACCTCCCCTTGGCCCTAACCCTTTAAAAAAAAAAATACTTACCCCCTTTTTCTCCCCAATTTTGTCATATCCAATTGGTAGTTACTGTCTTGTCCCATCGCTGCAACCCCCGTACGGACTCGGGAGAGGTGAAGGTCGAAGCCATGCGTCCTCTGAAACACAACCGCGCCACACTGCTTCTTGACACAATGCCCGCTTAACCCGGAAGCCATCCGCACCAATGTGTCAGAGGAAACACCGTACAACTGGCTGTGTCAGTGTGAGTGCGCCCGGCCCGCCACAGGAGTCGCTAGAGCGCGATGGGACAAGGACATCCCGGCCGGCTAAACCCTCCCCTAACCTGGACGACGCTGGGCCAATTGTGCGTTGCCTCGCGGACGTCTGAGACACATCTGTAGTAACACAGCTAGCACTGCGATGCAGTCCCTTAGATCGCTGCGCCACTCGGGAGGCCCCTTGGCCCTAACACTTTAATGGAATAGTGTGAGATTTGGTCAATTAAGGCCTTTTTCTATTTACCCTCAGGGGTGCGTGCTTGGTCCCGTTCTGTATTCCCTGTTCACCCACGACTGCGTGGTCGCGCATGACTCTAACACCATCATTAAGTTTGCTGACGACACGACTGTAGTTGGCCTGATCACCGACAACGGTGAGACAGCCTATAGGGAGAAGGTCAGGGACAACAACCTCTCCCTCAACGTCAGCAAGACAAAGGAGCTGATCGTGGACTACAGGAAATGGAAGGCCGAGCACGCCCCCAGCCACGTCAACGGGGCTGTAGTGGATCAGGTCGAGAGCTTCAAGTTCCTCGGTGTCAACATCACTAAGGAATTATCATGGTCCACACACCAACACAGTCGTGAAGAGGGCACGACAACGCCTCTTCCCCCTCAGGAGGCTGAACACGTGTATGTGACAAATACAATTTGATTTGATTTGAAAATATTTGGTATGGGCCCTCAGATCCTCAAAAAGGTCTACAGCTGCACCTTTGAGAGCGTCTTGACTGGCTGCATCATCACTTGGTATGGTAACTGTTTGGCATCCGATCACAAGGCGCAACAGAGGGTAGTGCGTACGGCCCAGTACATTATTGTGACCAAGCTCCTTGCCATTCAGGACTTCTATACCAGGCGGTGTCAGAGGAAGGCCCTAAAAATTGTCAAAGACTCCAGCCACCCAAGTCACAAACTGTTCTCTTTGCTACTACACAGCACCAAGTCTGGAATCAACAGGACCCTGAACAGCTTCTACCCTCAAGCCATAAGACTGATCAATAGTTAGTTAAATATCTGCATTGACCATTTTTGCATTAACTCTTTTGACTCAGAACACGTGCTGCTGTTACTGTTTATTGTCCAGCCTGCTAACTAGTCACTTTACATTTACCTATATGTACATATCTACCTCAATTACCTTGTACCCCTGCACATCGACTCAGTACACACACACACACACACACACACACACACACAAACCTGTTCTCTCTGGACAGACAGAAACAATGTTCTCTCTCTCAAATTCAACAGATGGTCATTAAAAGTATAGATCTGAATTTAAATAGGTACGCTGTTTTACAATTCTACTACCTTTTTCCTTAAATCAATCAGACAAAAGAACCTTAACTCACTTGAGTGGCTCTGTGGGAGGAAAAGCTGGTTTTGGAGAGAAAGAGAGAGGGAGTAAGCACCAAGGGGAATTTCACACCACATTGGTTTGGTGCAGTTTTTCCCGAATTCTGGTGCATTTAACCCCTTAGTTTGGTTAGTTTGGACTGGTGTGAACACTCTATCCGCACTCGGGAGCACACTAAACAACACATCGTGGTTTACTCAAAAGGGTGGTCTCGGTCCAATTAAATTTGTACTGTGGTGCGGTTTGCTGCAGGTGAGAATGCAGTATGGACCAAACTCAGGAAAAGAAGAGTCGCGCATTTTTATTGGTTGTTTGAATGCTAGCATTTAATGAAATGCATGCAGCATCATAACTTGAGACCGATTACAGGAGACGGGGGCTATACCGGGGTTATACAGTGAGCTCCAAAAGTATTGGGACCGTGACACATTTTTTGTCGTTTTGGCTCTGTACTCCAGCACTTTGAATTTGAAATGATTCAATGACTATGAGGTTAAAGTGCAGACTGCCAGCTTTAATTTGAGGGCACAAATATCATACCCCCAAGACATGCTAACATCTCACCATTTATAATTACAACAGGGTAGGTTAGCATTTTTTGGGGGGAGGTATAATATTTGTATGTCTGTAACTTTCTCACTCATCATTATTCACGATTCATTCAGGATTATCTGTAATCATGGTAGCATCCACATTAATGTAGAAGTGTTTAAAAATATAAAAATACAATAAAATTGATTCCAAAATGACTCAATACATCATTTACCATTAATTTCTATAGAGCACAAAATAATCTGAAACACAACCAAAACAAACAGCAAATGTGTGGTCAGAAGCATGATGTATTCATTGAATATGGGACAAAATAGTTCACCTTTTACTACTTTAATACACATATACTGTAAGTGCATTTGTCCCAATACTTTTGTTCCCCTAAAACAATGTGATTTCTAAAGGGTTCTAAACGGTTAAATGGATGAAAATACCCTCAAATTAAAGCTGACAGTCTGCACTGTAACCTCATAGTCACTGTATCATTTTAAATCCAAAGTACAGAGCCAAAATAACCCAAAATGTGTCACAGTTCCATTACTTTGGGAGCTCACTGTATGCTGCTGAATATAGCCTGTTCACCTCACCGTTAGAGTGGCCACTGTTTCCTCCCGCATGTTGTTGGAAGACCAAAGCAAAAGTAATATGACGATTGGAACACACAAGTGATGTGTCATAAATGGATTTTTGTCCAATAAACAAATGACTTGCATGGACACGTGGTTTGCTTAGAAATGTTTGTACATTTGACATTTGGCATTGTGAAACCAACCGGACCAAATGAAAAAAACACAACGTAACAAATAGTGAAACTCTGATTCGAACTTTAGCTCAAGACTATGTGTGACAACACCCTAAGAAGAGATTGCTCCCTTGAGATCAGAGTCAAAGAACATCCCTCCCTTGTTTAAAAGTTCTGCCATCTCTGGGTTGGCATGTATATGTGGCTCCAGCGCTATCATCACAATAAGACACCATGCCATTCCATCCTGTGGTGGTGGAATGGAGAATGACTGGAAAGAGCATCGCTAGCTCATCTGCTTCAGTTTTACACCAACCGGGACATATATTCATAAACCTTCTCAAAGTAGGAGTGCTGATCTAGGATCAGTTTAGCATTTTAGTTCATAATGAATGAGACTACATGGACAATGAGATACCTGATCCTAGATCATCACTCCTATTTTGAGACGATTACAGATGTTCCTCTAATTACAGAGTCTTAACCAGAACATCTTGAATCACCCCAGGGATGACAGGACTGGTGAAGACAGATTCAAAGAGCAATTTAAAGAGTCAATAAGATTAATTAAAATTAATGAATAGCGAGACTACGCCAACAGATGCCACCATTTTATTTGGGCTGTTTGACAGGTATCTAGTCCAATGCAATTAAATTAGTTGATTTTAATTGTATCTTAGCCATCAATTATCTCTATGGATCCTGCTGCGTATATATATGTTAGTTTGTAAACACACAACATGCATGCATAGCTTAAACACAACACGTGTGCTGCTGCTCTGTGTCTGTCAGTGGTAATGTGTGTGTGTGTGTGTGTGTGTGTGTGTGTGTGTGTGTGTGTGTGTGTGTGTGTGTGTGTGTGTGTGTGTGTGTGTGTGTGTGTGTGTGTGTGTGTGTGTGTGTGTGTGTGTGTGTGTGTGTGTGTGTGTGTGTGTGTGTGTGCCTGTATGTGTGTGCCTGTATGCATGTGTCTGCACATGGACTCTGCATTCTAACAAGCTTAGGGACACTGGGATAGAGCACAGATGGATAGGTGTGTGTGATTGAGCGTGCGTGCATGTGCTCGTGTGTGTGTGTGTGTGTGTGTGTGTGTGTGTGTGTGTGTGTGTGTGTGTGTGTGTGTGTGTGTGTGTGTGTGTGTGTGTGTGTGTGTGTGTGTGTGTGTGTGTGTGTGTGTGTATGTCAGGGCGGGGTTAGGCATTGTGATGTATGGAAAATCGATAGGGGTTGAGCTGCTCAAAGCAGCCCGGTGTGCTAGGTTATGGCCTTGTAGATTAGGCTAGAGAACTACACTGTTTGTGTGTGTGTGTGTGTGTGTGTGTGTGTGTGTGTGTGTGTGTGTGTGTGTGTGTGTGTGTGTGTGTGTGTGTGTGTGTGTGTGTGTGTGTGTGTGTGTGTGTGTGTGTGTGTGTGTGTGTGTGTGTGTGTGTGTGTGTGTGTGTACATAACTGTGGCTGTGTGTTTGTGTGTGGTGAAGCTGTATTGGGATGGAATTACCTTTATGGACTTTAAGTG
Source organism: Salvelinus alpinus (assembly GCF_045679555.1). NCBI lineage: Eukaryota > Metazoa > Chordata > Actinopteri > Salmoniformes > Salmonidae > Salvelinus > Salvelinus alpinus. The sequence goes on along the minus strand of NC_092092.1, from coordinate 25,498,964 downwards.
ACCAGGGAGGTTTCAGAGGCTCAGCTCAGTGAGGCTTTAAGCTCAATACTGTTTAATTAAAATACACGATAGATTATTGCTCTGCAGATTGGGAAGATTGGGGCGTAATCCCATGAAAATAACCAAAATGTCTGTAAAGTGGGATTAGGATTGAGACTGTGACCAGGGTGGTGTGGTAGGAGGGGGAGGAAGGTGTGGAGGGCTGCTGTTCAGGGAACAGGGTAAGAAATATTGCTTTGTTTATTGCCACAACCCGAGGTGGGTGGTATTTGCTTTCAGTAAGCGTGGTAGAATAACTCTAACAAATTGTTCAACGTGACATACAATACAAACATGTAGGGGAGGTGGAGAAAACAGACACTGAGGATGTCGAAAGTGAAAAACAGCAGCCATAGTAGCCTAATTGACGTCTGCCTGTGGCTTCCTTTGAGCAAGCACACAATATTATTACGTTCCATATCATGTGTTACTGATGTGTTACTGATGTGTTTTTGGTTACACTTCATAGCGGTTGGTGCTGAATTATCACACAATTCATTTGAACCAACACAAGAGTCCTCCTTCCTCCCTCACATCTGACTATTTCATGGGGAAGATGGATGAAAGAAAATAAGAAAAACCACACACCTCAGATTGACTCTGTTTCTATAAATCTGACTTTGATTTTGTAACTCTGACTATAAACCCATCGTGCTAAGCTTTGGGAAGGTCACCTTTTAGAGTAGGTTTTGATATCTGATCCTTTGTAACTAACCAGTCATTCCATGAAAAGAGCATTTCATTTAGCTTCTCTCTCGCCTGCTGTCCTGCTGTCTTGGTTGACACGGACGACTGCATGCAGTCAAAGGCAGCGAGGATAGGAATCAGACATCACGTTTCCAGATGTTGAGTGCCTGGTCATGCAGCCATTAAGAGATACCTTTCAATTAGCCAGGGAGTATTTCCCAGGAAGCCCCAGCTTAGGCTCAGACAGCATCTAGGAAGGCTTTATACACCAACGACCACATTGATGAGCAATTAACTACCGAGGTGGAATTAGAGCCATGAGAGCCAGTGGACCGTGTAAGTCCCTCTAACACGGAAACTTACCATCTCTGTCACCACTTAAAGAGCATTTGTCAAAGAGGTATGGGACTTTTATTTTTGGTCAAACAGCAGGGAGGAAGTAGGTGAGAGGAGGGGCAGGAGGGTGAGGGGTTGAGGATGAGATTGAGAGGAGGTAGAGGATGTAGGGGAGGAGGATGAGAGGTACATGAGTAAGAGGGCCACCTGGTGCATCTCACTGCATTGCCCTTAGAGCTCATCAAGATGTTTTTATTGAACTGTGGAAATGGGACATGCTAGTTAGGAGAAGTGCAATAATCCTATGAGATATGCGGAAATCCAATTCAATATTTACCGGATGCCCATCTTGATAAAATAAATAATGACTTAAAAATCTAAACATTTCACTATTAGAGGAAAAATAATATCCTCAAGCTACTAAATAGATGGACATCTTCCTCTCGGATTATGGTTAAGCTATGCCTCTTTCAGCCTCCCCAAGAGGATAAAATCTCTTGATTATGTTGCTAGGTGTTGAACTAAGGTTGCTATAGTATTTTAACAAGAGGGTCTACTTTAGTATTTTTTTATTTGCTCCATCGTCTCACACAAAAAAAAAAAAAAATGTGTATGGCCTTAAGTGCTGAAGTTCATGGATCGATAGACCAAGGCTTGAAAATCCCTCTTTTAATAATGGTTTCTTGATTGAGCAACATTGAGAAAAATCTACCTCTCTCTTTCACAGCACAATATAACCAGGGGGTATTATGAGATAGACATTCAGCCAGATAAATAGTCCACTCCAGCTGACAACGCAGCTCCATTTCATTAACTCAATATGCTGGTTTGCTGGGTCAATGTGAGAGTCATATACAGGCGCAGATATGCATGATATATACAGCTTGAAAGTCCCAATTGAATTCTCCCTCTCTCTGTGAAGAAAGTGGCCGAGCAGTATAATAACTGATTTAATCATTCATTCATTGGGCTGTGGTTTTCACAATCCAGAAGGCACAAGGTTGGGATCGTATGGGGCGGATGTAATAAATTAGTCTGATTTGTCAATCTGTTACTATTCTGGGGTACAGGGGGATAGATAGCCCATAGATAGCCCATTACTCTGATTGGAAGCTCACAAAGAGGGTTTTCATCTGAAATGGCACCCTATTTCCTACATAGTGCACTACTTTTGACCAGAGCCCTATGGGAGATGAGGGGAGATGAATTAGGTAAGTGAAGCTGAGTGGGGATATGGTGCAATATGGTGGGCTAGGATAGTTCAGGGAATAGAGGGCAGGGTAGTGAGGGATGAGGTAAGGTAGGGAGTGGAGCAGTGTGGTCGGCCGGGTGGAGGTTAGGGTAGGAATCAGCGGTGTAGTGGAGGATAAATGCATGTAGACGCGAGTGTTTACCCACCTTTTGCAGAGAAATTCTTTGAAAGTATAGGGAGTGTTATTTTACTCCCTGCGAACGGTGATCAGCGTTTACCCACCCATTTCTTTACCACTACATCACTGGTAGGAATCCCTCCAGCCCTCCAGCCCTCCAGCCCTCCAGCCCTCCAGGGTAAGAAGACTTCCATATGGTCTGAATTAAGGCTCCCACCAGGAGGTGTAAATAAGCCTTTACTGTGCACTCTGGATCAGGCACTGATCCCACCTACATTACCCTAAAGCTTCTAACCCCACCCATCAGCCTGTGAAAACAAGCCCCTTGGCCAATAGGGAGAGAGGCCTGTGGACTGTGTATCGCCTGAGGACATTAGTAGTGGCAGTAGTGACGAAAGCCAAGGTAATTGCCTGCTGTTTACTGCCTCTTGCAGTGTTTCACCAACCGCCTATTTTTCATTTGGTGTGACGCCAGCGTGTGACTGTGTGAGTCAGTCTGCATCAGCAGTTAAGGTGAACCCCATCGGAGAGAGTCTGGGAGTCTGAAGGGCCCTTTAGAGCAACCTAACCAGGAGGAACAGAATGCTAACAGTGGAGATGGGCAGGACACTCACAGTCACAACAGCAAAGCTATTGTGGACTTCACTGTGATTACAAGCCCACTCTGCACTCTACGCTTGACTACATCACTTGTCACTCGTTCTCCACAAATATATTGCTTTTCTTTTCTGTTTTCCTGCCTAGGGACTGGGACTTAGGAGCTTTCTACAGGTTTTAAACCCTCAAGCTGTTGATTCCTATCACACTCTTGGGCATTTTGTTTTAATCATCATGTCGTCCGCAGTTCTGCTTTGGCTCAATCAGCTGTTTATCTATCCATAACGAGGGACTTTGCAGTGACAATCACGCTTGTAGCCTGATTGTGTTTGTATGAAATACAGGAGGTCTCTCTCAGGAGGTTGGACCGACTGCATTAGCCCACAATATCTACCCTGCCCACTACCCTACCTTATTTTACCTTATTCTACCTTACTCTACCTTACCCTAACTTACCCTGCCCACTACCTACCTTATTTTACCCTGTTCTACCTTACTCTACCTTACCCTAACTTACCCTGCCAACTACCCTACCTTATTTTACCTTATTCTACCTTACTCTACCTTACCCTAACTTACCCTGCCCACTACCCTACCTTATTTTACCTTATTCTACCTTACTCTACCTTACCCTAACTTACCCTGCCCACTACCCTACCTTATTTTACCTTATTCTACCTTACTCTACCTTACCCTAACTTACCCTGCCCACTACCCTACCTTATTTTACCTTATTCTACCTTACTCTACCTTACCCTAACTTACCCTGCCAACTACCCTACCTTATTTTACCTTATTCTACCTTACTCTACCTTACCCTGCCCACTACCTTACCTTATTTTACCCCATTCTACCTTACTCAACCTTACCCTGCCCACTACCCTACCTTATTTTACCCTATTCTACCTTACTCTACCTTACCCTAACTTACGCTACCCACTACCCTACCTTATTTTACCCTATTCTACCTTAATCTACCTTACCCTACCCACTACTCTACCTTATTTTACCCTATTCTACCTTACTCTACCTTGCCCTAACTTACCCTACCTTATTTTACATGATTCCACCTTACTCTACCTTACTCTAACTTACCCTGCCCACTAACCTAGCCCCTACCCTAATCCAAGGAAAAAAATAAAAAAGTACCTATTCTAACCTAACTTAACCTAACCATACCCCACCTGCCCTTCCCCTCCACTTCCTACAACACCCATACCTGTACCCACCCTTCCCCTATCCCTACCCTCTTCTCCTCGCCTCCCTTCCCCTAACCCTCTCCTCTTCTCCTCCCTTCCCTAACCCTACCCTCTTCTCATCTCCTCCCTTCCCTAACCCTACCCTCTTCTCATCTCCTCCCCTAACCCTCCCCTCTTCTCCTCCCTTCTCCTAACCCTCTTCTCGTCTCCTCCCTTCTCTTAACCCTCCCCTCTTCTCCTCCCTTCTCCTAACCCTACCCTCTTCTCCTCCCTTCTCCTAACCCTCCCCTCTTCTCCTCCCTTCTCCTAACCCTACCCTCTTCTCGTCTCCTCCATTCCCCTAACCCTCTCCTCTTCTCCTCCCTTCCCTAACCCTACCCGCTTCTCATCTCCTCCCTTCCCCTAACCCTCCCCTCATCTCCTCCCTTCTCCTAACCCTCTTCTCGTCTCCTCCCTTCTCTTAACCCTCTCCTCTTCTCCTCCCTTCCCTAACCCTACCCTCTTCTCATCTCCTCCCTCCCCCTAACCCTCCCCTCATCTCCTCCCTTCTCCTAACCCTACCCTCTTCTCGTCTCCTCCATTCCCCTAACCCTCTCCTCTTCTCCTCCCTTCCCTAACCCTACCCTCTTCTCATCTCCTCCCTCCCCCTAACCCTCCCCTCATCTCCTCCCTTCTCTTAACCCTCTTCTCATCTCCTCCCTTCCCCTAACCCTCCCCTCATCTCCTCCCTTCTCTTAACCCTCTTCTCATCTCCTCCCTTCCCCTAACCCTCCCCTCATCTCCTCCCTTCTCTTAACCCTCCCCTCATCTCCTCCCTTCTCTTAACCCTCTTCTCATCTCCTCCCTTCCCCTAACCCTACCCTCTTCTCGTCTCCTCCATTCCCCTAACCCTCTCCTCTTCTCCTCCCTTCCCTAACCCTACCCTCTTCTCATCTCCTCCCTTCCCCTAACCTTCCCCTCATCTCCTCCCTTCTCTTAACCCTCCCCTCTTCTCCTCCCTTCTCTTAACCCTCTTCTCATCTCCTCCCTTCTCCTAACCCTCCCCTCTTCTCCTCCCTTCTCCTAACCCTCTTCTCATCTCCTCCCTTCCCCTAACCCTCTTCTCGTCTCCTCCCTTCTCTTAACCCTCCCCTCTTCTCCTCCCTTCTCCTAACCCTACCCTCTTCTCGTCTCCTCCATTCCCCTAATCCTCCCATCTTCTCCTCCCTTCCCCTAACCCTACCCCCTTCTACTCTCCTCCCTTCTCCTCTCCTCCCTTCCCCTAACCCTACCCCCTTCTACTCTCCTCCCTTCTCCTCCCTTCCCCTAACCGTACCCTCCTCTCCTCCCTAACCTAACCATCCCCTCTTCTCCTCACTTCCCCAAACCCTACCCTCTTCTCCTCTCCTCCATTCCCTTAACCCTCCCCTCTTCTCCTCCCTTCCCCTAACCCTCCCCTCCTATCCTCTCCTCTGGCCAAAATACCTAATGTCGAGAAAACACCAGCCTCAACTGATCAACCCCGGATAAAGAGACAAACAAAAAACACAGAGAGGGACAGTAGTGGCAGCGGCAGGAGCCACCAGCTGCAGTCCCCAACCAACCTATTCATCATTGTAAACTGATTTAAGGTGCTGAATGCATATGCTGATGTGGTTGATCTAGCGATTAGCTTGATAATGCAGAAAACTCGCCCACTGTTGAATCATCGATTTCCTCTTTTGATTCAATTTGAAAGCTTTTAATTGGACCAACCTTTGGCTCCTGGCTGTGAATGTATCAAGTAAAATGTGTATACAGGGGAGTTTTATGCCTGAATAAAATATTTTATTTGAACAAAAAACTGCTTCTATGATAAAGTAGAATGTCTCTGTAGCCTGCACTAATTTCCTAACAAATGGCAGTGAAAAAAATGAACAGTGAAGAATAACACACATTTTCATAATAGGCTACCTTCCAAATTCCTTGATTCATTATGCTGCATATTATTACATTGTTTTGGGTTATGATCATCTTTTGGGGTGTTTAAGTAAGGAAGTGAGGGTTTTATGAGCTGTTTTAGGCTTGGGGTTGGTTTTGAGGCCTCTGTCCCTGAGACCTTACAAGGGGGTGAAGGCTCAACCCTAACATTACATTTCCATATATAGTCAGGCAGCCTCACCACTAACCCAGGGCAGACTGGATGTCTGGCTAGTGGCTGGGCGTGGCTCACCCTCGCCCCTTTGAGCACGGCATGGGCAACAGAGAAGAGGGGGAGAGATGGAGGAGGGAGGGATAGAGGGAAAGAGAGGGAGATATGACCAGAAAGTCCTGTGGTTTCCTCTAAATCTGTCCCATTTCGCTACTCCAGTTTCTCTCATGAACTTCATTATTAGAATACCACGGTTGTTATAATCTTCCCTTCCACATTCTTTCATAATGAAGCTCTGCCACTTATACACTGATTCACAACAGCTGAGTGATCCCGACGTATTAACACGACTCTCGTTTGAGAAGACGTTCATGTCCAGAAGTACTTGAGAGCAACAGTGTTAGAAAAACGCTTCAAAGCCAATGAGACTCTCTTTTATTCTTACCAAAGTGGTGGCTTCTATAAAATATCTATTCAATTCCGCAACCTAAATATGTTTTAGGGTCTGTTTTGTGACGGGAGTGTGAAAGGTAGTCTGAGTGAATAAAAATGCAGTGTTGTCAAAAAGAGATGAGTCCACTGCTCTGAAACTAAATCAAGAGATCAGACACATTTGCCAGGTTCTGTTGACAAGAGAGGGAGAGCCACACCTCTGGAGACAAAAGCCTCTTCAGGGCAGATGAGACACATGCAGGGATAGAAACACACACACACGCACACACACAGAGACAGACACACGTACACACGTACACACACACACGCACACGCACACACACACACACACACACACAGAGACAGACACACGTACACACACACACACACACACACACACACACACACACACACACACACACACACACACACACACACACACACACACACACACACACACACACACACACACACACACACACACACACACACACACACACACACACACACACAACACACACACACACACACAAAGAGCGGGTGCACTGAGATGAAGGGGATATAACTAGAGAGATAAGAGACATCAGAATGTCAATTAAACATCAGTTCCTGCACCAAGAGAGGATTCTTTTTGGCCTCTACTGGAAACCTGCTCAAAGTTTTGATTGAATGAGGTCAATGAATAGAGTGAGTCATGATTTCAAGCATATTGGTAATCTATTTGTAGTTTGATTCAAGTCCATATCTTATCTCCTTCTCCTAGCAGTTCCCTGGCAGAGGGAAATAAAGAAAGTTCTCTGAAGCCAGGCAGGCATTCACACAGCAGCATAACATCCAGCACAGCATCCAAGTCCAAAATGGCACCCTATTCCATTTGTAGTGCACTACTTTTGAGCAGGGCCCATAGGGATCTGGTAAAAAAAAGTAGTGCACTATGTAGGGAATAGGGTGCCATTTGAGAAACAGCCCTAGACAACTTCTATCTGTGAATTACTCAGCAAAATGTTCCTTTGCCTCAACTGATAGAAATGCCTAACAACTTGACTTGTAAGTACCACCCATTTCCCAGCAGGGTATTAGGATAGACGGCATGCCAGATGCCAGCCATCCACAGGATTTCCAAGATGGAAAAAGGGGAAGGGCAGAGAGTGGTGGAGGGCTCTGGCGTGTGTGTTTGTGCAGGCGCACATTGACAGAAATTGGCTTAGATTTTTCCCCTCATACACTTGACATCCTGAGGTGTGTGTGAGGGGCATTATAAATTCATAGACTCTAGGTACCTGAATGAGTTGCTGTCTCCTGGAATTTACCCTGGCCACATATCACTTCTATTTCATTAGATTTTTTTATATTTCCAGTTTAAATTATTGTTATTTCTCTTCACCTCCATATATTTTCCTCCTCTTTTCCCCTGGGTTCTCCTCTCTCTATCTAGAAAGACACCATTTTCACAGCAACCCAGTCACACGTTTGATTTTATGTATTCTATATTGTTGATTTATTCATCTCTGATCTGCTTTTACAGTCCAACCACTTTCCTGCTGTTGTACTTGAACAGCCTTCCATTTAATGACTTGTACAATTGAGAATGTGTACATTGTAACAGGGGAAAGCCTGGCATGATGAGAGTACAAAGCCAGTCTCTGGAGAGAATCGTTGAAATGCTGTTTTAGTTAGTGTACAGTGTGTGATCCCTGTGGGAATTGAACCCGTGACCTTGATGTTTGTAGCGCCATGCTCTTACAGAGAGAGCCATAGAGGATGTATCTTGAGTCCCAGGCTCTGTGCATCAGTGTGAGACAACATCAGGCCCCATGTGGATTGATATGCCAACTGGGGAAGGGAGGGGGTTGTGGGGGGGGGGGCACCATAGACCTCTCCCCCTCTTCTCCGCACTTCCATCACCCCTGCGGGTCTGTCGGGCCTTTGGCGAACCCAGAGCAGCCTGCGGTCGTCATGTCAACAGCCTGTTCCCTGGCAACAGCTGGGGTATTATTGTTGTGCTGTGTTTCTCTGATGTTCTGTCGCCCTCTGTGATCCCATCATCAGGGGAGACAAAGGGCCTCTCATTTTACCCCCCTGACCCCCTACTCTCACCCTCTGTGACTCCTGTTACTTTAAACATGCCATCCCAATGGTCTGTCTGTCTGTCTGTCCCTGCCTCTCTCTGGTATGTCCGTCTGTCCCTGCCTCTCTCCCTTCGCAGGCGGCCACAACCCCAACATTCCTCCTCCTCTTCCTAATTCAAACCATACCTCCTACAACCCCACAACGCAGGCTTCACCCCTGTCCCTGCCTGTCTCCACAGTAGCCTTGTCCAGTGGGCCAGTCCACCCTCCTTCTCCTTCCTCTCCTCCCTCTTTCAGGGCCCAATGTTCAGTCACCTGATAGCCTTGCTCGGGTCAGTCCCCAGGGCCCCTGTTAAAGCAGCGCACGCACGCACACACACAAACACACCCTTCCTCGTACCTCAGTGCACCGGCTGACACCACATGGAAGGGCCCTTCACGGCCCCCCTCTCAACCTCTTATGTTCAGGGGCCGGCCGGCCATGCTCTCTGACAGAGATATTTCCTCGCTGTGGATTTGTTTCCTCTTAAAACACAGCAGCTGATTCCTGGGCAGCTCGCTCTGGATAGAGCAGGTTTCCTGTCTCTCACTGAGTTTAATCAGGTGTTCCCAGACAGGATTTGGGGAATATTTTATTCCAGCTTTAATGTGGTTGAATCCATAATGTGGATTACCATCACACGATTGCAAGACTATCACGTTTCATGAGAAAAAGTATACATTTGAATACAGCCTGGAATGCATTTTTTGGGAGGTTGGCTCATTAGGGTTTAAACATGGAAAACGAAAAAAAAGGTGTTTCGCAACCATAAAACCTCAGAATAGTATCCTTGTACATTAACTGCTTAGCAAGATTTCACTAGCATTCAAGGCAGACCTTGTTCATTTCAGTAACTCTACAGTGAACACAGCTGAAGGGGAAATATCAATCAACCATATATTGGACAGCTATTGGCTATCGATCTAACTGTCATTATTTGTTTGCTTAAGCCCCAAATCACATTGTCGATGGACAGGAGAGCTTATCTGTTTTCAGTGAAAGCTAGATCATTGCTGAGGTCTAACAGTGGTTATGAATGTTGAAGGTACAGGTCTGGGAGCAGGAAATACATATAGCAGTGCCCTTTCTCTCAGAATTGGAAGTTAGCCTATGTATTTTTTGATTGATGCCCAATTGCCCTTTAGTCTTTTAGACTACTTACTTCTTACACAATATGTAGCCTGCTGTTTAGGAACTCAATGGATACGTATCAAAATAGGATTATGTTATTAAGCAGACTACAGTGCATGGAGTAATGTCTTAGTTATTCAAAAACTAGATTACAAATATGTAATTAAAATGCCCATGCTCTTAAATTGTTATTGAAACATCAGACACAAGAACATCAGTTAATTGTGAAAATGTGAGAAATGCTTCCCCCGGCAACCAAAACAATCAATTCCCTATTTATAATGTACATGTCTGTCCCAAATGGCGCCCTATTCCCTACATAGTGCCATACTTTCGACCTATGTAGGGACCTATGTGCAATTTGGGACGCAACCCACCTGATTTGATTCCTCCCATGCAACATGTATTTATGACCTAATGTTAATTTGTTTGTTTTGCTTTTAAATATACTTGCTGCAATTATACTTGTAATCAACATTTCAATGGAGGTTTACTCTTCTCAGGTTACAGACATGTTATAATTGATGTGTTTAAGCCAGAACCACAAGCCCAACTAATAATAAACTCATGTAAATTACTCTGTGACAACACAGTAGCCACACATATTTATCATTCTGATGCTTTTACTAATGGAACTGCCTCAATTAAAATGTTTTATGAGACAACTGTGAGAGGGGAGAAAGAAATTATGTTTTCATGTCTGCCGTGTTTTCAACCGTCTCTCTCTCTCTCTCTCTCTCTCTCTCTCTCTCTCTCTCTCTCTCTCTCTCTCTCTCTCTCTCTCTCTCTCTCTCTCTCTCTCTCTCTCTCTCTCTCTCTCTCTCTCTCTCTCTCTCTCTCTCTCTCTCTCTCTCTCTCTCTCTCTCTCTCTCTCTCTCTCTCTCTCTCTCTCTCTCTCTCTCTCTCTTTATCTCACTCTCTCTCTCTCTCTCTTTATCTCACTCACTCTCTCTCTCTCTCTCTCTCTCTCTCTCTCTCTCTCTCTCTCTCTCTCTCTCTCTCTTTCTCTCTCTCTCTCCATCTCTCTCTTTCTCTTTCTCTCTCTCTCTCCATCTCTCTCTCTCTCTCTCTCTTTCTCTCACTCTCTCCATCTCTCTCACTCTCTCCATCTCTCTTCCCCTAAGCTGCGTAAAGTAAATGTGTTAATTTGGGAAAGAAAACAAGCCAGAAAATAAGAAAGAGACAGATCAATAATTGAAGATCTGGCTGAAGGAATGAAAATAAAATATCTAGGACACATTAAGAATCAGTCAGAGGGTGTTGTGAAGGGCCTTTTAAGATCTTCATGAGATGTTTTGATACTTCGTTATCCATCCTCTTCAAATACAACACTCCCATGCTCTGAGAGGGGAAACAGGAACATTTTTATCCATTGGGTGAATCCCAAAAAATATGATGAGAATAAGACTTGTGACTACTTGTGGAGTTGGCATTCCAAATTGAAATCTAAAAGAGAAAAGGAAAAACCACATTGTTAGTGAGAGAGCGTTGTGCTTTGTTTATTAAGGTTTATTGTTGTTTATTGAGAACAGGAAGCGTGAAAAATCACAAACAACTACTTGCACAAATTGGCAGCTTAGTTGTGTTGGATCTTAATTCATTGATTTGACACAAGCTGGAAAACTTAAAGCATGTGTTTTCATTAGGGCGTGTCTTTGAACAACCTGATTGGTTTAAGCTGCTTTTGTTATTTAATATTTTTCAATTTTCTCAACTTTTTATTAATTCTCCTCCCCACTGAAATCCAAATATGCCTCATAGTGGTGGAGGGAGTTTGTGTGTGTGTGTGTGTTTGTGTGTGTGTCTGTGTGTGTGTGTGCGTGCGTGCGTGCGTGCGTGTGTGCGTGCGTGCGTGCGTGCGTGTGATCCTTGGTGGTGTGAAGTAGCGGTTTCAGATGGACAGGGTCAGTTCCCTGTAGTGTTATGGAGAGACCTTTCATTGAGATTTCTGAGCCCCTAGATGCTCCTGTTAAGTCTGAGTCTAACGGGAGTGGAATGTTGCTGCTCTAACCTAGTCCCAATCAATTACAGACTGCTCTGCAATTGGGTAAACTGGTAACCTGGGCACACCTCTGGACGGAGGTTTTCGCTCTTTCAACAATGTCATTGTGTGCGTCCAAATTTCACCCTTTATATAGTGCACTAATTTTGACCAAAAGTAGTGCACTATATAGGGACTAGGGTGCCATTTAAGATGGGTGGAAATCGTATGCTTTAGGGTGCCAGTAGGGTGCCAATAGAGTGCCAATAGGGTGCCATAATTGTGCTTTGTGGTTCTAAGTAGAACTATTTACTTATAACTACTCTTGAAATGTGCTGTAGTCAATACAGGTTGCTGGTTAGTGCTCAATGAAGGCCCTAACTATACTCTATTTGGATAAATCAGTGTTTCTTTCATCTTCATGGGGAAAGCAATACCAGTTATAACTGGACTTTAATGTACATTAAGTAGCAGTATGCTTGCCCTCAGAGATGTACAAATCAAACGATTTAAAAAAATGTCCATGGCGTGCTGTGCTCTCACACTCCTCTGAGCGCTGCTAGCTGGCCTCAGGGGGTTCTGCTGTATGTGATAACACATGTCTTGCCTCAATTTGCTCAGCGCTGGAATAACCACGGAACACTTAGCATCTTGTCTCTTGTCATGTTTGTAATTGTTTACAGCAACCAAATACCAAACAGAACAGAAAAATAAAGACAAACAAATTGCTCAGTGCTGAAATAGCCACGGAACACTTAGCATCTTGTCTCGTGTCATGTTTGTAATTGTTTACAACAACCAAGCAGAAAACAGAACAGAAAAATGAAAGACAATACGCAATGATTAGTCATTGTACAAAACAATACCAGTATTAACAAGAGTCATAATTGGACAAATGATCTGAATTACTCACGCTGGATACAGTAATAGAACAGGAGAAGGAAAATCAACATAGACATGTCTGAATAGCAGTGTGTTTGTGTCTATGTATTTTATCAGTGGTGAATCACTTGTGCATATGAATGAACAAAGTAAACAGCGTTCTTAATAGATGGCTGTTGATGGACTACAATGTTACTAGGTTACAAACTGTCCATAGGCCGGAGACGAAAACGTACTTGGACTTTTTTCCTCTTAGTGTGTCATGCCAAAATGTTTTTGCTGGTTTTGTTTCATTCTTAGTTGGTGTGTGTTTGTGTGTGTGCTTGTGTGTGTGCTTGTGTGTGTCTGTTTGCTAATGATGTCAAACACTAACATCTGCATGCATTCTCTGATAGAGGATGCTTGGCCTTGCTAGAGATGAATAGAGAGAACAATCTGAGAAGGATCAGGGAAGAGATTGGGTATGAAATATGGAGATGGGGGAGATACAGACACGAACATAGTGAGAGAAAGAGAGCGAGCGATAGAGAGAGAGATATGAAGAGAGAGAGATTGGTAGAAATGAGAAATTAGGCTAGGGGAATGGATTGGGAAAGTGTGAGTGTTGCTGGTGAGAGACTGACAGACAGCCAAGGAAACAGATGTGCATTAAATTAGCCAAGGCTGAGGAATGTGGCCTGGCTATAGGGCCGTAGAGAGACCCCAGCTTTGCAACCTGATCTCCCTAGCCTCGGCCATGGCATAACCCTTTCTACTGTGATCCCCCAACACACACACACACACACACACACACACACACACACACACACACACACACACACACACACACACACACACACACACACACACACACACACACACACACACACACACACACACACACACACACGCACACACAATGGAACGCTCTCCCTCCGCCTCTGCTATGGTCCAATCAGCCCAGAATAGAACACATCGGAGGCCAGGCAGGCAAGGGCCTGAGCTACCCACTACCCAGACATGTCTGCTCCCTACTGTACAGCACTGCGCCCTTCATTAGTGTGACCCAGCCATATGGCCAGCAGTCACCATAATTATTCCCCCCTCAACCGCAGTTGAAATGTCTCTCTTTCCTCCTCCTCTTCCTCCTCCGCTGACTCTAGGCCATCTAAAATGCAGGCTGTCTCTGGGTTGCAGACAATGCTCTTTGCACATGGAATTAAAACCTGACACTTCTCCTGACCTCCTGGAACAGAACCGGGTGTTCTTTTCTTCCCTATTCTCTCCTCTCTGTCTCACATTGGACAAGATGTGTAATATGGCTGTCTGCGGTTTACACCTTCTGCTCTTCTGGTCTCACCTTTTCCTTTATGCATGAGCACGTTCTCTGTCATTTTCTTCTTTCTGTCTCTGTTGCTCTCTCTCTCACACGCGCGAGCATGCACACATACACATTTATCATCTCTGTCACAGTCTTCCAACTCTCTGTGTCCATATATGTTGCACCTGTTTTCCCTGGTGCCCTATGTCCCATGGTTGGTACAGTTGGTATTATCTCACATTACCAGACTTGGGATAACTATAGTTTTAACTATGCTTTGTGGAAAGTAACTACACTGAACAAAAATATAAACGCAGCATGTAAAGTCTTGGTCACATGTTTCATGAGCTGAAATTAATGATCCCAGACATTTTCCATATGCACAAAAAGCTTATTTCTCCCAAATGACATGCACAAATTTGTTTACATTCCTGTTAGTGAGCGTTTCTCCTTTGCCAAGATAATCCATCCACCTGACAGGTGTGGCATATCAAGAAGCTGATTATACAGCATGATCATTACACAGGTGCACCTTGTGCTGGGGACAACAAAAGGCCACTATAAAATGTGCAGTTTTGTCACACTTCACGATGCCACAGTCTCATGTTTTGAAGGAGCGTGCAATTGGCATGCTGTCTGCAGGAATGTCCACCAGAGCTGTTGCAAGATAATTAAATGTTCATTTTTCTACCATAAACCGCCTCCAATGTCGTTTTAGAGAATTTGGCTGTACGTCCAACCGCAGGCCCCACTACCGCAGACCACGTTCAAGTACTATTTAGAGTAATTCAACTAACTGTTGTAGTTTTTGGTTCTTCATAAAGAATTTGGCAGCCATCAAATAAATATATATATTTTTTCAAATAACTCATATATTCAAATACCTTCAAATATTATTTGGTTTTCTGACAGGTTTCAAAATACTTTCCAATATAATGTGTTATTCTGTAATCTGTATTTGAATATCAAAAGAAATGTGACTTGTTTCAGGAAACTAGGCATATGTCGCGTGTCACTAATTCACAGGAGAGCCATTTGAACGTAAACTTAAATAAATAAAAAATCCAAATGTGTTTTTTGTCAGAAATGCCTTCTGGAACATGTGAACTTTGATGTGCCTTAATAACAAACTTGTATGCAATCTGTAAATGTGAATACAATTGTTAAATGACGAACTTAGTTGGTTTAGCCACAGAAAAAGCCAGCAACCTTCCCTCTAGCCATGATTGGCTGAGATAATGAATTGGACATATCGATAGATGAGTTTGGATTGGTCTGCAATGTAGTAAGCTTCTGTCTATAACATGAGCTGGTCAGTATGTGTAGGTAATCCTTTCTAATGCTGCTTTATTGAAAGATATCATGAAATAGGACTGCATAAGAGTTGCTCTCCACTTTCTGGAGGACTGAGTTTTGAAATCAGTGGAATTAGAGTGTGATAGCTAAGGAGATTCTGACGTTTGATTGCAAATATGCAGACGGATTGAAAAGAGAACACAGGAGTCTGTTGTATAAAACACCTGTCTCCGGATTACATCTTCAAACTAAGGGCAACCATGGCATCCGTGACAGAGAGGGAGAAGTGTCCATCCATGTATACGGGTAAGATAGTCTAGCTAGCTACAGTTTTAGATATTACACGTTTCTAATATTGTCAGAAAGTCGTTTTCATTTCAAGTTAAAGTGTACTGTTAGCTAGCTAGCTAACGTTATGTGTATGATCTGTGTAGTTATATTATTCGTATCTCAAATCCATTTGCATTGCTAGTTATAGCCTAATGTTAGCTAGCTAACATTGAACCTGGTTGGTTAGCTACCCGCAGATTCATGCAGGGTAGTAATGTTATGAGTTGGGATTATGGTTAATTGTTTAGCTAGCTAGCTACATGTCTAAACAAAAGACTCCACTATGCAGGTAACGATTTCAATAGAATGTTCATGATGTCACTGCGACAACTGTCGACAGACAACCCTACTCCTCGGCCAGAGCATCCAGTGTGCGCTCTGAACGCTCTGATAACGCTCTGAGTTTACGAACGCCCAGAGTGCACTCTGAGCACACTCTGGCACTCTAGATTAAATGTACAAATACACCCGTAGTATAAATTAACCTTTAGTCTTGAAATCTTTAGTTGTTTAGTACATGGCCTCACATGTCTATCCTTAAAGAGATGGGTGGGGCTAAGGCTTTAGAGGGTGTGAATGATGCTGAATGGGTGTAGACAAAGAAGAGCTCTCGAGTAGGTGTACCAAACATTCAATCGACATTTTCTCAAAAGTGAGGTTACAATTGATCAACTTTGAAAGCAGAATTACTTTCCCATTGTTCCTCAACTGTAGTGTATGATATACCATTTTCTAGCCCTGAGCCTCTGTTTGTCTGTCTGTCTGTCTGTCTGTCTGTCTGTCTGTCTCTATCTGTCTGTCTGTCTGTCTGTCTGTCTGTCTGTCTGTCTGTCTGTCTGTCTGTCTGTCTGTCTGTCTGTCTGTCTCTATCTGTCTGTCTGTCTGTCTGTCTGTCTGTCTGTCTGTCTGTCTGTCTGTCTGTCTGTCTGTATTTATCTCTCTCTCTCCATCTCTCTCCTTACATGTGTTGCGTCACATAATCATAAAGGGCATTAATAAAGGTCATCCCGGTAATTCAATCTATATGTAAAACTCTGGCGCTGACAATGCAGGGGCCGGCCGACGAGAGAGAGACAGCAATCGGCCGGAGCACCTGGGTACTCATTATTAAAACAAACCACAGACAGTCAGTACCATTCCCCTGCATTGTGCTGACATCCAGGACTGCATGGGCCAATCCCTAGCCAGGTTCGCCGGGGCGCTCACCTGACCTGCGTAGGTAGGATACCGCAAATTGGAGCGCCGCCTGTGTTGGGGTTTAGTTTTTCCTCACATGGCACATTCCATAACGCCAGTAATCGTTCAGCTCAGAACATTAGCGAAAGCTGAGGTGCTGTAACCTCCATTACTGATGTTGTTATAGAAGTGATTTAGCTGGGAATAGGGTTTTGGGATGGGTAATTTGATAGGTAATACCATCACGTTAAGTCCATGAAATTGAACAGGTAGGAGGTGTTTAGAGAGGCTGCTGTTGCTGGGATTACTCTTCTGTCCCATGTAATATATACTTTAGATAGGCAACATTGGTTGGGATTACCTTATTGACCCGTGTATATGTAATGTATACCTACAACATGTGCATGTTAAGATGTGGGTACAGTATAATGAATGGGGACTGACAAGCATCCAGCCAGCCACTGACCTGCTTGACTTACACTGTCATGAAAGACTGTACAATTTATGGTCATTTGGGGTATTATTAACAGTAACATACTCTGAAATGTTTTTCTGTAGCATACTGTAATGTGGGAAGGGCAAATAATTGCTGTATTTCGAATGGTACTGTAATTCCACTCCACAGAATACAGTACCGTACCGTATCTTTGGAGCGCCAAAAACCCTTTGACCACTAGTGGGTGTATGGTATTGTTGTTTCTGGCTCATTAACATATTTTGAGGTGTGCCTTGTAAGCGGCTATATTTGTTGCACCCGTGAGTGAGAACGCTGTACCAATTTAACTCCTATGTGGTTATAGTGTCCCATCAATTTGTGGAGGGGACCGATTGGAGTGGCCGCAGGTCTTTAATCTTTAATGGTTGGGCGTGTTACCATGTCCAGTTGGTTTGTTATGCCCTGTAGTTGCTGTCAGTTTGGAAGCCTTTGTTAAGGCCTGTGAAAGTGCAGGTGATATAAAGCACAATATTTGTTAGTATACTGTAATATGTACACAGTTTACCTAGCAGCCAACCTTCTTGGACTATTCCCTTGTACGTACATTTAGAGTAATCTGAAACCCCTCCCCAATGAATTGTATTCATCCATTAATTAATTTTGATTATGGAAGCGATCACTTTTTTTACAGGACAATTTTACGGTTTTGTACTGTGTGTCATGGCACAGTACCTGCTTTGATAGCATATTTATATTATAGTAGGTGTACTGTAATAGGAAATACAGAATTTACTTGCCGCTGAGCTGCCTATAAGATACTGTCAAATTCACAGTAACACCTATACAGTGTAGGACTGTTGTGGAGCTCCCTCCCTTTCCATCTGTCAATCATGTTATTATCCTGTAACAGTGCAGCATGGTGACTGTTGATCTGTCATGGGTGACACACAGCACAGTAATGTCATCATCACAATAAGCCCCAATTTACTCCTGAATGACAGCGCACTAGATGTGAATTGACTGAGTCATTTCCGTTTTGCTGGAACATATTGAGTTCATTGCCACCAAACAAAGGACGGACAGTCACACAATGTATTTGTTTTCCTGTTCTATAGCATTGTTTTGTGCTCTGTTTTTTGTCTTTCTTTTTTTTGTCTTTCATTCCCATGAATAAATCATGGTGACATCCATAATTTAGACGAGCCGGAGATTTACACTGCGCTCTTTGTCAGTGAGTTTTGTTTGGTGGCATATTCAATAATTGTTTAATATATCAAATTGACTGGGTGCCTGAGCCTGGTGCTAGGACTCTCCGCAACAATGCTGCTGCTAACCTGTGATGTGGCGGCGGCCACAGCGTCTCACACTAAGACACTCCCAACAGTAGGAAAGACTATACGTGTCCCAAATGGCACCCTATTCCCTTTATAGTGCACTACCTTCGACCAGGGCCCAGCACTATAAAGGAAATAGGGTGCTATTTGGAACAAAACTCTTAAAGGCTCTGCCAGGGAACTTCCCCCCAGCCTCCCCCTGAACCTATAAATCTCCATTTAGTTATTGGCTAAAACACTTCTTGGAAAAATTTGCCAGCCCAACGTCTGAAGACCCTGGCTATTCAAGTACACTCTTAAGGTTGTTCACAGTGGGGACACTACCCTGCTCTGTTGGCCTCCGCATGCACACACACACACACACACACACACACACACACACACACACACACACACACACACACACACACACACACACACACACACACACACACACACACACACACACACACACACACACACACACACACCACCCCTGCTCTTGATTAGCAAACTCTGGTGTGTGCCTACATGTGCGTGTTTGTGTTTTAGTTGTTTTGTTTGTGCTAGCACAAATATGTGAATGCATTGGTATGCATGCACTTTACAGCAGGGTTCATGAAAAATACACAAACCAAAAAAGCTTTTCTGCATTTAAAAATTGACATCAATATGCCACAGTTGTATAGTTTCTTTGTGTATTCACCATCGCACCTCTGAGTTCCATTGAAATGCAGCAGCTTGGGGACAAAGCATTGTTTTTCTCTCATCTGAATAATGATTAGCCGTGATAACTCAACGTTGACTTCCTGGCTCAATCCCCAAGAAAATGCAATGCAATAAAATGTGTTCCTTCCTTAGGCATCCATTTACCCAACAGCCATTGTGCTACTCCTGAGTGTGTGACCAAAGGGAATGCGGCGTGCGTGCCAAGTTCCATTTAATGAACTCCTTTCTTTCCTCCATTAAATCCCCTAACTTCATAAACTCAAACTTTTTTTCTGTTAATTCCCCATCCTCATTTTTCTTCACAACGAAACATAACTGTTCCACTGTATGCATATTGTCGTGCATCCAGGTCATTTCAAATGCATTATTCAAATTTATGATTGTAAATGTATCTTTGCAGATTATATGAATGTTGACATTGTTAGGTGGTTTATGATGGGTATATAGAGAGATGAGGTGTGATGATGGGTAATGATGATCGGATGTCAGTATGAATAGAGATGAGGTGTGATGATGGATAATGATGATGGGATGTCAGTATGAATAGAGATGAGGTGTGATGATGGGTAATGATGATCGGATGTCAGTATGAATAGAGATGAGGTGTGATGATGGGTAATGATGATCGGATGTCAGTATGAATAGAGATGAGGTGTGATGATGGGTAATGATGGGATGTCAGTATGAATAGAGATGAGGTGTGATGATGGGTAATGATGGGATGTCAGTATGAATAGAGATGAGGTGTGATGATGGGATGTCAGTATGAATAGAGATGAGATGTGATGATGGGATGTCAGTATGAATAGAGATGAGGTGTGAGGATGGGATGTCAGTATGAATAGAGATGAGGTGTGATGATGTGTAATGATGGGATGTCCGTATGAATAGAGATGAGGTGTGATGATGTGTAATGATGGAATGTCCGTATGAATAGAGATGAGGTGTTATGATAGGTAATGATGGGATGTCAGTATGAATAGAGATGAGGTGTGATGATGGGATGTCAGTATGAATAGAGATGAGGTGTTGATGTGAATGTACTGACTCACCTGATCCTCTACCACTCATTTGTATATTCATGATTCAACATTATATCTCATCTCCCATTGCTCTCTCTCTTGTCTTTGTCCTCCCTCCACCCCATGGTTGGGGACTCCAATTGAACTCTGGAAAATAAATATGGGTTAGGTCCCATCAAAAGAGCTCCATCAAAAGTAATGTACTAAACTCAGCAAAAAATGAAATGTCCCTTTTTCAGGACCCTGCCTTTCAAAGATAATTCGAAAAAAATCCAAATAACTTCACAGATCTTCATTGTAAAGGGTTTAAACACTGTTTCCCGTGCTTGTTCAATGAACCATAAACAATTAATGAACATGCACCTGTGGAACGGTCGTTAAGACACTAACAGCTTACAGACGGTAGGCAATTAAGTTCACAGTTAAGAAAACTTAGGACACCAAAGAGGCCTTTCTACTGACTCTGGATAACACCAAAAGATAGATGCCCAGGGTCCCTGCTCATCTGTGTGAACGTGCCTTAGGCATGCTGCAAGGAGGCATGAGGACTGCAGATGTGGCCAGGGCAATAAATTGCAACGTCCGTACTGTGAGACGCCTAAGACAGCGCTACAGGGAGACAGGACGGACAGCTGATCGTCCTCGCAGTGGCAGGCCATGTGTAACAACACCTGCACAGGATCGGTACATCCGAACATCACACCTGCGGGACAGGTACAGGATGGCAACAACAACTGCCCGAGTTACACCAGGAACACACAATCCCTCCATCAGTGCTCAGACTGTCCGCAATAGGCTGAGAGAGGTTGGACTGAGGACTTGTAGGCTTGTTGTAAGGCAGGTCCTCACCAGACATCACCGGCAACAACGTCGACTATGGGCACAAACCCACCGTCGCTGGACCAGACAGGATTGACAAAAAGTGTTCTACACTGACGAGTCGCGGTTTTGTCTCACCAAAGGTGATAGTCGGATTTGCGTTTATCGTCTGGGTCGGTGTGTCACAGCATCGTCGGACTGAGCTTGTTGTCATTGCAGGCAATCTCAACACTGTGCGTTACAGGGAAGACATCCTCCTCCCTCATGTGGTACCCTTCCTGCAGGCTCATCCTGACCTGACCCTCCAGCATGACAATGCCACCAGCCATACTGCTTGTTCTGTGTGTGATTCCTGCAAGACAGGAATGTCAGTGTTCTGCCATGGCCAGCGAAGAGCCCGGATCTGAATCCCATTGAGCACGTCTGGGACCTGTTGGATCGGAGGGTGAGGGCTAGGGCCATTCCCCCCAGAAATGTCTGGGAACTTGCAGGTGCCATGGTGGAAGAGTGGGGTAACATCTCACAGCAAGAACAGGCAAATCTGGTGCACTGCAGTACTTAATGCAGCTGGTGGCCACACCAGATACTGACTGTTACTTTTGATTTTGACCCCCCTTTTGTTCAGGGACACATTATTCCATTTACAGTGAGGTGAAAAATTATTTGATCCCCTGCTGATTTTTCACATTTGCCCACTGACAAATAAATAATCAGTCTATAATTTTAATGGTAGGTTTATTTGAACAGTGAGAGACAGAATAAAAACAAAAAAATCCAGAAAAACGCATGTCATAAATGTTATAAATTGATTTGCATTTTAATGAGGGAAATAAGTATTTGACCCCTCTGCAAAACATGACTTAGTACTTGGTGGCAAAACCCTTGTTGGCAATCACAGAGGTCAGACGTTTCTTGTAGTTGGCCACCAGGTTTGCACACATCTCAGGAGGGATTTTGTCCCACTCCTCTTTGCAGATCTTCTCCAAGTCATGAAGGTTTTGAGACTGACGTT
Organism: Salvelinus alpinus; assembly: GCF_045679555.1. NCBI lineage: Eukaryota > Metazoa > Chordata > Actinopteri > Salmoniformes > Salmonidae > Salvelinus > Salvelinus alpinus. The sequence continues at coordinate 25,476,658 of NC_092092.1, read as the reverse complement.
TGGCAACTCGAACCTTCAGCTCCCTCCACAGATTTTCTATGGGATTAAGGTCTGGAGACTGGCTAGGCCACTCCAGGACCTTAATGTGCTTCTTCTTGAGCCACTCCTTTGTTGCCTTGGCCGTGTGTTTTGGGTCATTGTCATGCTGGAATACCCATCCACGACCCATTTTCAATGCCCTGGCTGAGAGAAGGAGGTTCTCCCCCAAAATTTGACGGTACATGGCCCCGTCCATCGTCCCTTTGATGCGGTGAAGTTGTCCTGTCCCCTTAGCAGAAAAACACCCCCAAAGCATAATGTTTCCACCTCCATGTCTGACGGTGGGGATGGTGTTCTTGGGGTCATAGGCAGCATTCCTCCTCCTCCAAACACGGCGAGTTGAGTTGATGCCAAAAGCTCCATTTTGGTCTCATCTGACCACAACACTTTCACCCAGTTGTCCTCTGAATCATTCAGATGTTCATTGGCAAACTTCAGACGGGCATGTATATGTGCTTTCTTGAGCAGGGGGACCTTGCGGGCGCTGCAGGATTTCAGTCCTTCACGGCGTAGTGTGTTACCAATTGTTTTCTTGGTGACTATGGTCCCAGCTGCCTTGAGATCATTGACGAGATCCTCCCGTGTAGTTCTGGGCTGATTCCTCACCGTTCTCATGACCATTGCAACTCCGCGAGGTGAGATCTTGCATGGAGCCCCAGGCCGAGGGATATTGACAGTTCTTTTGTGTTTCTTCCATTTGCGAATAATCGCACCAACTGTTGTCACCTTCTCACCAATCTGCTTGGCGATGGTCTTGTAGCCTATTCCAGCCTTGTGTATGTCTACAATCTTGTCCCTGACATCCTTGGAGAGCTCTTTGGTCTTGGCCATGGTGGAGAGTTTGGAATCTGATTGATTGATTGCTTCTGTGGACAGGTGTCTTTTATACAGGTAACAAACTGAGATTAGGAGCACTGCCTTTAAGAGTGTGCTCCTAATCTCAGCTCGTTACCTGTATAAAAGACACCTGGGAGCCAGAAATCTTTCGGATTAAGAGGTGGTCAAATACTTATTTCCCTCATTAAAATGCAAATCAATTTATACTTTTTTTTACATGCGTTTTTCTGGATTTTTTTGTTGTTATTCTGTCTCTCACTGTTCAAATAAACCAACCATTAAAATTATAGACTGATCATTTCTTTGTCAGTGGGCAAACGTACAAAATCAGCAGGGGATCAAATACTTTTTTCCCTCACTGTATGTTAGTCACATGTCTGTGGAACTTGTTCAGTTTTTGTCTCAGTTGTTGAATCTTGCTATGTTCATACAAATATTTACACATGTTAAGTTTGCTGAAAATAAACGTAGTTGACAGTGAGAGGACGTTTCTTTTTTTGCTGAGGGAATAGGGTGCCGTTCATAGTTTTGGTACTAGCGTCACCTGTAGTGTCTGTAGCCCAGTGAGTAATCTTCCTAGCTGAGCTAGCGTCTGTCTCCTTGTAGGCTGATTGAAAAGTGTTGGGTTAGGCTCTAATGTCCTGTATATATGCAGAGTTTAATGTTTCATTTACGACCATTGCAGTTGGAATTGGAAACTGGGGTGTTGTGTGTCATAGAAAACATATTCCATTTTTTTCACCCTCTAAATATTGAAATAAAACCATACATGCAAAAAATAAATCGTATGGATCCCTGGCTATAAAGTCTCAATGTTTCTGTTACACTGCAACAGCAATGATGTGTGGGGTTGAGGGCAATTAGACCTGCAAGGTAAAGAGCTGGCTGGGGGTCTCTCTCTCTCTCTCTCTCTCTCTCTCTCTCTCTCTCTCTCTCTCTCTCTCTCTCTCTCTCTCTCTCTCTCTCTCTCTCTCTCTCTCTCTCTCTCTCTCTCTCTCTCTCTCTCTCTCTCTCTCTCTCTCTCTCTCTCTCTCTCTCTCTCTCTCTCTCTCTCTCTCTCTGTCTGTCTGTCTGTCTGTCTGTCTGTCTGTCTGTCTGTCTGTCTGTCTGTCTGTCTGTCTGTCTGTCTGTCTGTCTGTCTGTCTGTCTGTCTGTCTGTCTGTCTGTCTGTCTGTCTGTCTGCCTGCCTGCCTGCCTGCCTGCCTGCCTGCCTGCCTGCCTGCCTGCCTGCCTGCCTGCCTGCCTGCCTGCCTGCCTGCCTGCCTGCCTGTCTGTCTGTCTGTCTGTCTCTTGAGAGACAGGTGGGCGGGTGATGGAATGCTCTGAGGGTGTTTTGCTTTGTTCTTTGTCTCTTCATTCTCCAGGTCGGTATGTGACCAGGACTAGCCTTTTCTAGCACAGTTGAATTGACTTTGACTTATCATTGACATATTTGCCCAGCTCAGAAACAAGCAGTCTATTTATGAGTGGTGATGTGGATGTGTTGTGTGTGTCGACAACATAACTGTCCTGTATTTCAAGCCAAACCCATGTTGGCCTAACAGTACGCATCAAATGTCCTCATATAATTAGGACTATTAGTGGAGCCACTTAGCACAGGGACCAGAAGAACTAATGAGTCGCTTATCCGGAGCCATGGTCGATAGCGCCATCCATTCGTTACGATCATTCCTTCCTTCCGTCCCGCTACGAATGAAAATCTCCCTAGCTGTCAGTAGAGCGTGGCAGCCACTCATTACCCAGGCTTCATTTACTGACCATGTTCCACCCACTTATGAGATCTTAACTGCAAACACTTCAGCCATTCACAGTCAATGATTCAACACTCAATACGATATTTTCCAATTATTAGACTGCTTTTACTAACGCTCAGACTGAGTGGAGTGGACGGAGTGGAAAATGTGAAAGAGGTTCAATTCAACCTCTGGTTTTGATGGCCTTCTCAAGGTCATTCATCAGATAGACTTTAATTCGCTTTTTTTAAGAGAAGTGTGGTATCTTTGTAATGTTTCTGAAGATCTTGCCCCATAGATTAGTATCTAGACAGCTCTTGCACCACTGAATGAAACCATTTCTGTCACGTGCCGGAGTTAATGTTTCTACTTCCGTTATCGCCAACGGATGATGTGCCGATGACAGCCGGAAAAAATGACCTTGAATCCTGTTCGACAATGGAACACAATGGAAGTGCCAGTTGTTGCGTGACAATCGTCTTCAGTGTGGTATGGGGTTCACACTGCGACGGGAGCCAAACCACCCGATTCTGCTTCTCTGGCTCTCAGAGCAACCAGACTAAATTAGACCCAGGAGAGAGGGAACACTTAGCCACAGCAAACAATGGCACATGTGGGGAGACGTCTGTTTTCTCCGTCTTGAGTGAGAGAAGCCAGTGTGTAGGAGAGAGACAGGTGGAGGGGGGTAGAGAGGGGTGGAGGAGAGAGACATGTGGAGGGGGGCAGAGAGGGGTGGCGGAGGGAGAGAATGGTGGATTTTTCAAGCAAAGCAAACACCTGTGCAAACATGTAATTCAATACCAGTGACAGAACAAGAAAGAGAGAAAAGGGGAGAAAGAGTGGAGGATGATGAAATGGGGACAGGGAGATGGAGTTAGAGAGATGTGGTGGGAGGGTGGATGGAGGGAAGTTGTTAGAGAAAAGAAAATAAGGAGAGAAAGAGTCACAGACAAGGTATAGACCCAATAAAGAGAAATGTGTTGCGAGAAATTGACAATTGATAATTATATAGTGAAAGATGAATCTGAAAGCCATCAATGGCCAGCAGGGGTGAGAGAGAGGGGTTGAGATGGAATGAATGAGAAAGAGAGAGAGATTGATCAAGTGATTTCTGCAGGCAGTAGGTGAGGATCAGAGAAATAGAGAGAGAAAGATAGAGAGAGAATTCTTCAGTGTTAAATCAACACTGACAGTGTTAAACCGGGTCCACACTTTCCAGTGTTAAATTAACACACTGCTTAGTGTAAAGCCTTATTTGCATATTTCCCAGAGTGCCTTTCGAGTAAACACCCATGACTGAATGTGTTAGTGACAGGGACATGGTTGTTGAATTCCTTTATTTTCAGTCCTGTGGCCTTCACCAAGTGTGATCCTAAGGTACTATGTTATTATTAAAATGATATTATTTGACACAGTACAACACCTATTTCATAAGGCCTTATTTAGAGGGTCTATTTTTACCCTATATTACCCTATTTTTTACCCTTACCCAAATACAGTGGCCTGAAAGTCATTATGCTGAGATATGGGAAGACTCAGATATGAGACTACTGGAACAACCATTTCAGATTGGATTTGTTTAGAAAAATGTATCTTATTTACATTTGAGTAGCATAATATTCATTAATCAATCAATGTGCATGCAAAAACATAGATATTGAAACAAACAATTCTAAAAAATCTACCTGCAATATAGCATGCTGGGAAATATGATAATTACGGGTGTGGTTTTGATTCAACACTGGTTACACCAGCAGTGTTAATGTAACACTTGACTCAACACTAGAAATGTTACACTGAAAAATCAACACTAGGTAACGCTGGCCAATTTGCTGTGTGTACACTTGTTAACGCGGAGCAGGGTCTGGGTCATTTGTATGGATAGGGTACTGCTCCCTCTCTCCCACAGCACAGTGGTGTGTGTGTGGTGAGTGTGTGTGTTTGTTGCTCACCCCCACCCTCCTACCCTACCACCATGGGTATTTCTCTCACGTTCAGGCCAGCACGCCTTTGTCTGATCTGGGCTTCGACTTCCCTCATCCCCTGGGGGATCACCATATCTAATACAGCTCAGTTGGGCTTTTTTCTTCTACTTTTTTGCTTGTCGACATGAGAAATACTGTGTTAAGTTTTCTACCCCGAGGGGGAGAACGAGAGGAGGAAAAAAAGATGGAAAACTGCTCAACCAGTGACTTCATACATTACTAGACCTATAACTCGCAGCAACAACCTTCCACACACGCACCACACGCACATGCGCACACACACACACACACTGCTTATAACCCCCACCAATCGAGTGGTTCTGCTTCTCAACCTGGACAGGCGTGTGTTTGGCTTCAGCCCCTAGCTAGCTAACAGCACAGTGTTGCTGCCTGCCTGATGCTATTGGATTATCGATTGCAATCACCAGCAGTAATTTGCCAGGGAGGAAGGGGTGGGGTTGTGATTAAATACCCCCCCCCCCCCCCCCCCCGCGTGGTGGCAGCTAGGGGAATGCATGCTGGGACACACACACAGACGCACACAGGCAGGCAGGCCGAGCTCCCTGCCATCCAGGATCTCTACCAGGCGGTGTCAGAGGAAGGCCCTAAAAATTGTCAAAGACTCCAGCCACCCAAGTCATAGACTGTTCTCTCTGCTACCACACAGCAAGCAGTACCGAATCACCAAGTCTGGATCTAACAGGACCCTGAACAGCTTCTACCCCCAAGCCATAAGACTGTTAAATAGTTAACCAAATAGCTACCCAGACAATCTGCATTGACCCCCTTTGGCACAAACTCTCTTGACTCATCACATCCTGTTGCCTAGTCACTTTATTCCTAGTTATATGTACATATCTACCTCAATGACCTCGTACCCCTGCACATCGCCTCGGTACTGGTACCCTGTGTATACAGCTAAGTTATCGTTACTCATTGTGTATTTATTCCTCGTGTTATTATCTTTCTATCTTTCTATAATTTTTTTATTTTTCTCTCTACATTGTTGGGAACGGGCTGTAAGTATTCACCTATTGTTTACGAAGCATGTGACAAATACAATTTCATTTGATTTGATACACACACACACACTGTTACAATGAGCTGGAGGGCTTGCTGTGTGCACGTGTCTCATTGAGGATGGTGTTTGTGTTTATGGGTGCCTGTCTGAATGCCCCTGTGTCCTAGAATAAGATACAATCTGTAGGGAGCTCATTTAGTACATGTATTTGCGCCCGGTGTAATTTATTTTCTATGTATGAATACGGCATGTTATAATACAGTGCCTTCAGAATGTATTCACACCCCTTGACTTATTTCACATTTTGTTGTGTTATAGCCTGAATTTTAAATGGATAAATATATTTTTTTCTCACCCATCTACACACAATACCTCATAATGACAAAATGAAAACCTTTTTTTGAAATCTTTGTAAATGTATTGAAAATGAAATACAGGAATATCTCATTTACATAAGTATTACCCCTGAGTCAATACTTTGTAGAAGCACCTTCAGCAGCGATTACAGCTCTGAGTCTTTTTTGATAAGTATGTAAGACACCTAGGTTGTGCAACATTTGCCGATTATTCTTTTCAAAATTCTTCAATCATTTTCAGGTCTTGCCATAGATCTTCTAGCAGATTTAAGTCAAAATTGTAACTCGGCCACTCAGGAACATACACTGTCTTCTTGGTAAGCAACTCCAGTGTAGATTTGGCCATTCATTTCAGGTTATTGTCCTGCTGAAAGGTGAATTCATCTCCCAGTGTCTGGTGGATAGCAGACAACCAGGTTTTCCTCTAGGTTTTTCCATTCCATTTCTTTTTTATCCTGAAAAACTTCCCAGTCCTTAACGATTACAAGCATACCCATAACATGATGCAGCCATGACTATGTTTGAAAATATGGAGAGTGGTACTCAGTAATGTGTTGTATTGGATTTGCCCCAAACAAAATACTTTGTATTCAGGACAAAAAGTTAATTGTTTTTCCACATTTTTTGCAGATTTACTTTAGTTCCTTATTGCAAACATGATGCATGTTTTGGAATATTTTTATTCTATACAGGCCTCCTTTTCACTCTCAATTAGGTTAGCATTGTGGAGTAACTACAATGTTAATTATCCATCCTCAGTTTTCTCCTATCAGCCATTAAACTCTGGCCTCAAGGTGAAATCCCTGAGCAGTTTCCTTCCTGTCTGGCAACTGAGTTAGGAAGGACGCCTGTATCGTTGTACTGACTGGTTGTATTGATACACCTTCGAAAGTGTAATTAATAACTTCACCATGCTGAAAGGGATATTCAGTGTCTGCTTTTTTTATTTTTACCCATCTACCAATAGGTGTCTTTCTTTGCGAGGCATTGGAAAACTCTCCCTGGTCTTTGTGGTTAAATCTGTGTTTGAAATGCACTGCCCGACTGAGGTATCGTACAGATAATTGTATGTGTGGGGTACAGAGACGAGGTAATCATTCAAAAATCTTGTTTAACACTATTATTGCACATAGAGTCCATTCAACATATTATGTAACTTGTTAAGCAAATTTTTACTCATTAATGTATTTAGGCCTGCCATAACAAAGGGGTTGAATACTAATTGATTCAAGACATTTTAATTTAAATATTTTATAAATTTGTTGTTGTTTTTTTATGGAAAAACATAACTCCACTTTGACATTATGTGGTATTGTGTGCAGGCAAAAAAAATTAATAAAAAATAATAATATATATTGAATCCATTTTAAATTCATTCTGTAACACAACAAAATGTGTAAAAAGTCGAGGGGTGGGAATACTTTCTGAAGGCACTGTGTATGCCTGTGTAGGTCACATAGAGATCATAGAATTATGCTCTATATGAAAAGTTTCATTTCAAAATGCTACAGTATATATCCATTTTCAGAAATGTTGGTAAAAAAAAGCTTTTATTGTTTAAAGAAATTATGAGAGATTGGTGTGTTATTTCAATGTCTAATCATGGCATGGGGTTTTTCAATGACAGACATACAGTATTTGTTTAAAATGTATCACTTGATGGTTTCATTTCAGAGACAAATAATCATGTTTTGCAAAAGTAAGTAGCACTGCCAGGTTTTACACAGTCAAATATAACAAATTACTAAATGTTTTATATAGAAATGTACAAACAATACATGTACAAAATTACACATGTAATAAAAATAATTATAATACAGTAGTATGAGATCTGTATGTAAAACATTTGCTTTTGAAATTTTTGTAATTTAGCAGATGCTCTTGTCCAGAGTGACTTACAGTAAATGCATTCATCTTAAGATAGCTAGCTGAGACAACCACGTATCACAGTCAAATATACAGGATACAAACATTCCAGCTTAACAATGGATATATAGTGTAAAAAATAACAAACTAAAAAATTAGAAATCATTTCTGATGACAAAACACAAATGTGAAAAATTGGTGGATAAAGCGTTTTGGAAATAAACACATCATATGTAATTCTATGCTAGGTCACCTGTATAGAGGGACTCCCTGCCTCTCTCCATACGTACTATTCTGGACTGTACATCCCTACTGTATTATAATATGGTACCATACTATAGCTCTGACTGCCTAGCGAACTGTTATTAGAGCTGTGCTTGTGTCAGCTAACTTGACTGTACCATATAGACTTTGCTGCGTATGTACAGATCGTTTTAATCCAAGTTGAGAAATAACCTTACAATATTTTCATCAGGTCTACTCCAGATGAATAGGATCCTGTTCATACCACTTTGGGTGCGTTCGTAAATTCACTCTGGCTCTCTACTCCGATTTCAGAACACTCCCTTCTGAGTGTGCCAGAGCGCAGAATAACTGATGAATTTTCGAACGTTCAACACACCTTTAGCCAGTTAGCTTGGGTGCTGACTGTCGTTGTTATGTCAGAACGCTGGGATCAACCCTACTCCTCGGCCAGAGCGTCCAGTGTGCGCTCTGAACTCTCCGAGAGCGAAACGCTCTGAATTTACAAACGGACAATCTGACAACGCTCTGAGCGCACTCTGGCACTCCAGAGTGAATGTACGCACCCTTAATCACATTAATTTAGTAAAAGTAGAACATATTTGAGCCATTTGAAAGCGTGTCATAATAAATAGATGAGAACACAAAGTGTCATGTATGAACAGAGACAGTGGCTTTCCAATTTACTAAACGAGGCCTTTGGCCACCTCATATGTGGAGGAGATGAGAACATTGTGGCCGCTCTGATTGGTTCCCTTGTTTCAATCGTGATTGGTTGCCCTGCTGAACCTAATTATGCGACGTTACATTGGTAGGAGATATTACATGTGGCGTGTGTTCGTGTGTGTGTGTGCGTGCATGCTTGAGTGTGTGTGTGTGTGTGTGTGCGTGCGTGCGTGCGTGCGTGCGTGCGTGCGTGCGTGCGTGCGTGCGTGCGTGCGTGCGTGCGTGCGTGTGTGTGTGTGTGTGTGTGTGTGTGTGTGTGTGTGTGTGTGTGTGTGCGCGCGTTCGTGAATGCTCGAAACGTGTGCGTGCAAGTGTTTAATGTCTCTGTGAACTGTTCTCACACACTGTGTAATGGGCCCCAAGAAATACATTCTGCATGGGCTTAAACATACAGAGTTTACTCTACATCCATACTGTATGTGTGTGTATCTGCAGTATGTCAGAAAGTGTGTGCATGTCATGCGATAACATGAAGTTGTCCAATGCAGCTTGACTCCGAGGGCATAGAGAAATGCTCCACTCTTAGGTGACTCATACATTCCAATTGGCAGCCATTATACAGATGACAGAAACAGAGGTGGTGTCAGAGAGAGAGAGAGGGGTGGCAGAGAGAGAAATAAAAAAATAGTTGCAGAGAGAGAGAGCGAGAGGGAGAGAAAGAGACAGAGGGGAGAGAGAAAAATAGGTATAGAGTGGGAGAGAGTTTGCCTCTGTTTCTCTCCTCATCTCTCCAGCAGGCCTCCAGCCAGCTCTTTACCCTGCAGGTCTAATTGCCCTCAACCCCACACATCATTGCTGTTTCACTGTAAAAGAAACATTGAAACTTTATCGGTGGGGATCCATAACAGCTTTTTTTTGCCTATTAGGTTTCACTGCAATATTTAGAGCCTCCATAAATACAGTATATTGCAGTAGAGGAGAGGGAAGCCATCAAATGGCCATTACGGAGACACTTGGCTTCATCAGCTAGATAGACGGCTACAGCAAACTGAGATTACTATGGCTGAAACAGAACCTTGAACCTTCAGAAAAAAAGAACCATGTTCACATGACCCACTTCAATCACCTTGCAGTGAGATTAGATTAAAAAAAAATACTATTCCTCGGCCCTATAGCCTCAAAGCTGTTCCATACTGGAATATGGAGAGTAATAGGGTGCACCCTCCTCTCATCCTCCCACCCTTCCTCCTCAGTCTGCGGCAGCCTGCAGGTCATGGATGGGCTGGGTCCGTTCATCACACCGGTCCCTGGTAGCCTCAGCATGACAGACAGAGCCCAGAGTGTTTAGTATACAGCCTGTGTTCTCTCATTGTTCACAAGGAGTCACAAGGTCAACAAGTTCCTCCCTGATAGACTCAACATGGCAGTATAAGCCAAGAACCACCAGCATGTTTATCCCACCATAAAGTGGCCTGATAAATTGGCCTACGGGTTGCACATTCACACACACACACACACACACACACACACACACACACACACACACACACACACACACACACACACACACACACACACACACACACACACACACACACACACACACACACACACACATTCAAGGATACACAAACGCTGAGGAAAGAGGGCACATACTGTTGATACTCATCCAAGGGTCTGTCTATAAAAAAAGTTCAACAGAGAGTTGAAGTGTTTACCTTCTTAAACGATCATCAGAGTTTTTCTTAGTTGTCTAAGTGCGAAATAATGATGTATGAGTTTATTTTAATTTAACGAGCAAACAGACCTCTTGAAATAAACAGAGGGAACAAATGAGGAATTAAAGACGAGGGAAAGAGGGAGAGAAAGAGAAACAGATGGCATTTCACGTGTGTCAATTAGAGCGATGTTGTTTCCTGTAGATGCACTCAGAGAGAGAGAGAGAGAGAGAGAGAGAGAGAGAGAGAGAGAGAGAGAGAGAGAGAGAGAGAGAGAGAGAGAGAGAGAGAGAGAGAGAGAGAGAGAGAGAGAGAGAGAGAGAGAGAGAGAGAGAGAGAGAGAGAGAGAGAGAGAGAGAGAGAGAGAGAGAGAGAGAGAGAGAGAGAGAGAGAGAGAGAGAGAGAGAGAGAGAGAGATGAGGTGTTGCTAGATCATTTCTCAAAGTGTTGAAAACACAGGGACCAGTTTGTTAAAACTTCATCTCATATCCTCATATGTCACAGCCAGTCAGGGCTGTAAATGGCGCCCTATTCCCTATGTAGTGCACTCCTTTTGACCAGGCCCCATAGGGATCTGGTCAAGCGTAGTGCACTATATAGGGTATAAGATGCTATTTGGGATACACATTTGTATTTCACAGCTCACATAGTTATTTTATTACCCTCGACATGTGGACTATATTATTATATTATAGTTCATATTATAGTTTGCCCATAAATAAACATCTACAGGGACATGCTGATAATGCTACAATGTGACTCACAGGCTTTTAATGCCAGAGAACCGAGAAATGTTCATTAAGGAGCACATCTAACAGGATAATTAACAGGTTTTTAATGATTAAAACTAAATCAGGGCATTCATCTTGTGCATGGCGGCAGGAGTGGCATTTCCATTTCTTTTGTAAAATTATTTTTAAATTATTTTTGCAGCTCATATGTTTTCATGGCCTGCCTGTATTGGCTCCTATAGCTGGTATGCCAGTAGAGGAAGAGGATGAGAGGTCAGAAGAGAAGCAAAGGGTAGATAGTCCGATAATGAGCCTCTCCTTTACATGTCAGAGTAAAATAAACATGAGTCATGTGTTCTGCTCTCTCCCTCCCTTCTCTACCCCTTCTTTTCCCCTGCCTCTCTCTCTTCATCTCTCCCTTCTCTACCCCTTCTTTTCCCCTGCCTCTCTCTCTTCATCTCTCCCTTCTCTACCCCTTCTTTTCCCCTGCCTCTCTCTCTTCATCTCTCCCTTCTCTACCCCTTCTTTTCCCCTGCCTCTCTCTCTTCATCTCTCCCTTCTCTACCCCTTCTTTTCCCCTGCCTCTCTCTCTTCATCTCTCCCTTCTCTACCCCTTCTTTTCCCCTGCCTCTCTCTCTTCATCTCTCCCTTCTCTACCCCTTCTTTTCCCCTGCCTCTCTCTCTTCATCTCTCCCTTCTCTACCCCTTCTTTTCCCCTGCCTCTCTCTCTTCATCTCTCCCTTCTCTACCCCTTCTTTTCCCCTGCCTCTCTCTCTTCATCTCTCCCTTCTCTACCCCTTCTTTTCCCCTGCCTCTCTCTCTTCATCTCTCCCTTCTCTACCCCTTCTTTTCCCCTGCCTCTCTCTCTTCATCTCTCCCTTCTCTACCCCTTCTTTTCCCCTGCCTCTCTCTCTTCATCTCTCCCTTCTCTACCCCTTCTTTTCCCCTGCCTCTCTCTCTTCATCTCTCCCTTCTCTACCCCTTCTTTTCCCCTGCCTCTCTCTCTTCATCTCTCCCTTCTCTACCCCTTCTTTTCCCCTGCCTCTCTCTCTTCATCTCTCCCTTCTCTACCCCTTCTTTTCTGCCGCCTCTCTCTCTTCATCTCTCCCTTCTCTACCCCTTATTTTCCCCTGCCTCTCTCTCTTCATCTCTCCCTTCTCTACCCCTTCTTTTCCCCTGCCTCTCTCTCTTCATCTCTCCCTTCTCTACCCCTTCTTTTCCCCTGCCTCTCTCTCTTCATCTCTCCCTTCTCTCCCCCCTGTCCTCCCTTTCTCCCCATACCCCACTTCCTCTCTCTCTCCCTCTTCTCTTTCTCTCATTCCCCCAATCCTTATTACAGATGAGAAACGTCATCTTTTATTAATGACCCCGTTAATGAAACAGGGACGACTTCCCTTTTGTCAGGGACAAAAGTTTCCGGCAATTAATTAATTTTCCACAATTAAAGCAGAAAAAAAGATTAGAAGGCCCGTAAGAGTATTTAGCTTGGAGTCCCCTGGTGCAGTGGTTTCTTTATACAGTAAAAGCTTTAGTTCCCTATGGGGATTTGCCTTGCGGGCTCCACTCTTGGAGATACTGTTACGAAACTAATAACTATCCTTTTTGTGCTGCACTCATTATGTCTCGGGCTTTTAGGCCTTGCTAACTGGTCTGTAACCTGCTTTAAGATGTCAGAAATAAGCAGATGGTGACCGTGTTGTATGTGCATCAGCAGAACTCTGTCTTGAAGAAAAGGAAATACATAAAGGCATGCCCAACTAAAGGTTGAGAGGCTTCCTGCCACCACACTGCTCCTGATCGCTCGCACCTGAGGAATCATCAAGGCTTCCTGCCACCACACTGCTCCTGATCGCTCGCACCTGAGGAATCATCAAGGCTTCCTGCCACCACATACTATAGCATAGCTGTCTCCTTCATACTATAGCATAGCTGTCTCCTTCATACTATAGCATAGCTGTCTCCTTCTGACTATAGCATAGCTGTCTCCTTCATACTATAGCATAGCTGTCTCCTTCATACTATAGCATAGCTGCCTCCTTCATACTATAGCATAGCTGTCTCCTTCAGACTATAGCATAGCTGCCCCCGTCAGACTATAGCATAGCTGTCTCCTTCATACTATAGCATAGCTGTCTCCTTCATACTATAGCATAGCTGTCTCCTTCATACTATAGCATAGCTGTCTCCTTCATACTATAGCATAGTTGTCTCCTTCATACTATAGCATAGCTGTCTCCTTCATACTATAGCATAGCTGTCTCCTTCATACTATAGCATAGCTGTCTCCTTCATACTATAGCATAGCTGCCCCCGTCAGACTATAGCATAGCTGTCTCCTTCATACTATAGCATAGTTGTCTCCTTCAGACTATAGCACAGTTGTCTCCTTCATACTATAGCACAGTTGTCTCCTTCATACTATAGCATAGCTGTCTCCTTCATACTATAGCATAGCTGTCTCCTTCATACTATAGCATAGCTGCCCCCGTCAGACTATAGCATAGCTGTCTCCTTCATACTATAGCATAGCTGTCTCCTTCATACTATAGCATAGCTGTCTCCTTCAGACTATAGCACAGCTGTCTCCTTCATACTATAGCATAGTTGTCTCCTTCAGACTATAGCATAGCTGTCTCCTTCAGACTATAGCACAGCTGTCTCCTTCATACTATAGCATAGCTGTCTCCTTCATACTATAGCATAGCTGTCTCCTTCATACTATAGCATAGCTGCCCTCGTCAGACTATAACATAGCTGTCTCCTTCATACTATAGCATAGCTGCCCCCGTCAGACTATAGCATAGCTGTCTCCTTCATACTATAGCATAGCTGTCTCCTTCATACTATAGCATAGCTGTCTCCTTCATACTATAGCATAGTTGTCTCCTTCATACTATAGCATAGCTGTCTCCTTCATACTATAGCATAGCTGTCTCCTTCATACTATAGCATAGCTGTCTCCTTCATACTATAGCATAGCTGCCCCCGTCAGACTATAGCATAGCTGTCTCCTTCATACTATAGCATAGTTGTCTCCTTCAGACTATAGCACAGTTGTCTCCTTCATACTATAGCACAGTTGTCTCCTTCATACTATAGCATAGCTGTCTCCTTCATACTATAGCATAGCTGTCTCCTTCATACTATAGCATAGCTGCCCCCGTCAGACTATAGCATAGCTGTCTCCTTCATACTATAGCATAGCTGTCTCCTTCATACTATAGCATAGCTGTCTCCTTCAGACTATAGCACAGCTGTCTCCTTCATACTATAGCATAGCTGTCTCCTTCAGACTATAGCATAGCTGTCTCCTTCAGACTATAGCACAGCTGTCTCCTTCATACTATAGCATAGCTGTCTCCTTCATACTATAGCATAGCTGTCTCCTTCATACTATAGCATAGCTGCCCTCGTCAGACTATAACATAGCTGTCTCCTTCATACTATAGCATAGCTGCCCCCGTCAGACTATAGCATAGTTGTCTCCTTCATACTATAGCATAGCTGTCTCCTTCTGACTATAGCATAGCTGTCCCCTTCATACTATAGCATAGCTGTCTCCTTCATACTATAGCATAGCTGCCCTCGTCAGACTATAGCATAGCTGTCTCCTTCATACTATAGCATAGCTGCCCCCGTCAGACTATAGCATAGCTGTCCCCTTCATACTATAGCATAGCTGTCTCCTTCATACTATAGCATAGCTGTCTCCTTCATACTATAGCATAGCTGTCCCCTTCATACTCCATCCCCTGAAAGCCCATCTGCTAGCCTGCTAGCTGGGGCCCGCTAGCTGTCTAAAGCATATTGTACTGTTAGCTGAATAGATCCACTTGCCAATTGGACTGGACCCATCTGCTACACGGAACCATCACAACTCAAACTGCTACAGACCTATACCTATCCTACCCTGCCTTTCTAAGGTCTTCGAAAGCCAAGTTAACAAACAGATTACCGACCATTTCGAATCCCACCTTACCTTCTCCTCTATGCAATCTGGTTTCAGAGCTGGTCATGGGTGCACCTCAGCCACGCTCAAGGTCATAAACGATATCATAACTGCCATCGATAAGAGACATTACTGTGCAGCCGTATTCATCGACCTGGCCAAGGCTTTCGACTCTGTCAATCACCACATTCTTATCGGCAGACTAAACAGCCTTGGTTTCTCAAATGACTGCCTGGTTCACCAACTACTTCTCTGATAGAGTTCAGTGTGTCAAATAGGAGGGCCTGTTGTCCGGACCTCTGGCAGTCTCTATGGAGGTGCCACAGGGTTCAATTCTCGGGCCGACTCTCTTCTCTGTATACGTCAATGATGTTGCTCTGCTGGTGATTCTCTGATCCACGTCTACGCAGACGACACCATTCTGTATACTTCTGGCCCTTCTTTGGACACTGTGTTAACTAACCTCCAGACGAACTTCAATGCCATACAACTCTCCTTCCGTTGCCTCCAACTACTCTTAAATGCAAGTAAAACTAAATGCATGCTCTTCAACCAATCGCTGCCCGCACCTGCCCGCCCGTCCAGCATCACTACTCTGGACGGTTCTGACTTAGAATATGTGGACAACTACAAATACCTAGGTGTCTGGTTAGACTGTAAACTCTCCTTCCAGACTCACATTAAGCATCTCCAATCCAAAATTAAATCTAGAATCGCCGTCCTATTTTGCAACAAAGCATCCTTCTCTCATGCTGCCAAACATACCCTCGTAAAACTGACTATCCTACCGATCCTCAACTTCGGCGATGTCATTTACAAAATAGCCTCCAACACTCTACTCAACAAATTGGATGCAGTCTATCACAGTGCCATCAGTTTTGTCACCAAAGCCCCATATACTACCCAGAATTGCGACCTGTTTGCTCTCGTTGGCTGGCCCTCGCTTCATACTCGTCGCCAAACCCACTGGCTCCATGTCATCTACAAGTCTCTGCTAGGTAAAGCGCCGCCTTATCTCAGCTCACTGGTCACCATAGCAGCACCCACCCGTCACCCCCAAAGCCAATTCCGCCTTTGGCTGCCTTTCCTTCCAGTTCTCTGCTGCCAATGACTGGAACTGCAAAAATCACTGAAGCTGGAGACTCATATCTCCCTCACTAGCTTTAAGCACCAGGTGTCAGAGCAGCTCACAGATCACTGCACCTGTACATAGCCCATCTGTAAATAGCCCATCCAACTACCTCATCCCCACACTGTATTTATGTATTTATCTTACTCCTTTGCACCCCAGTATCTCTACTTGCACATTCATCTTCTGCACATCAATCACGCCAGTGTTTAATTGGTATATTGTAATTACTTCGCCACCATGGCCTATTTATTGCCTTACCTCCCCTTCTCTTACCTCATTTGCACACACTGTATATAGACTTTTTTCTACTGTATTATTGACTGTATGTTTGTTTATTCCAGGAAATATTAGATCTTATATCTGACACACATCAGGGGGGGGGGGTATTCGTTGGTTCTCTCTATAGGCCTATTTGTCCATTCAGAAGGTTTCCTAAAGTAGCCTGTCTGGACTACAACTCTTTAATAAGCTCCTGTCATGATTTAATAAAATGTCTGTTTTCAGTAGCTTAGGCTACATTTCCTCATTACGGCACATCTCTTTAAAGAACATATGTCAATGGCACTTCCATCGAATGACCTCAGCAGCAGGGTTTGTGACTTTATGTGATTATTTCTGAAAAAGTGGGAGAAAACCCATCATTAGGCTTGTATCTTTATAGACACATATCTTTATATTGACTCAGTTAATGTTGTGTCAATACGACCTGGCATTTCTTCATTTGTTGATTAATATTAATAAGTAATAACCTGAATAATAAGTGTAATGGCTTGTTTCAAATAGGTTTTATTAAGAAGCATTTTCCATGTAAACAAGTATGCAAACATAATTGTGACCTCCCCTTTTTGGGTCCCACCCACCACCCCCATCACAGCCCTATATCACAAACATTCTTAGGCACATAGTGTGTGTGAGTGTGAAACTGTAGGTTCACATGCAGCTCTAGGATGCCTCAGCAGTGTCTGAATTTTTTTGAAAACTAGCAGGCACGCAAGTACACACACACACACACACGCTCTCGCCCTCCCCCTCCCAGGTCCTGGCTTCCAGCACGCATTAGGCCATCCATCAGCCTCACAGTAGATTCAGCCCTGAGCTCACGTGGAAAGAGAGAGAAAAATGGACAGGACGAGAGAACAGAGAGAGAGAGAGAGAGATAGAGAGAGAGAGAAAGGCTTAATTAGCAGTAATTAATTACCTCAAAACAAAAACGAGTGAATAGAAGAAAGAAAGAGTCCCTGTGCCAAATTGTCTGGAGCTGATGTTTCTCTCCAGCTTGGTGGTGCATATCCCACAGGACTGTGGAAGGTTTTTGTCCTGGTGAAATCAACACAAAAAACTGAATCGCTCGCGGCCATGTTTCAATGAATTATTAACATGACTATGGTCTTTGCTGGCATGTGTGTGTGTGTGTGTGTGTGTGTGTGTGTGTGTGTGTGTGTGTGTGTGTGTGTGTGTGTGTGTGTGTGTGTGTGTGTGTGTGTGTGTGTGTGTGTGTGTGTGTGTGTGTGTGTGTGTGTGTGTGTGTGTGTGTGTGTGTGTGCGCGTGCTCCTACGTGTGTGTGTGTTCCAGGGATAATACCACAGCGGTAGTGGGGTACCTGGCAGGCCTCATTATTTAGCTGGGTCCTGATAAGGGACTTGTTTTGGGTGATGGTTCTCCCATGGATGATAGTGTCCATGTCCTTGATTCATGGTGCCTAGTGCTACCCTTCCTGTGTTCAGCCCAGATTATCTACACGCTAATGGGTGTCGCTAGTTCTTAATGAATGACTGTGGCTGGAGCTACCAATAGCCTGCTTGCTCTCTGTGGGCTATCTCATATCACTAATGATTAATCACCAGGCAGACTGGAGAATCACACTCCTCCTTCTCCTCCTTCCCTAGTCCTTCTCCATCTCTCCCTTCTCCTTCTCTCCTTCCCTAGTCATTCTCCATCTCTCCCTTCTCCTTCTCTCCTTCCCTAGTCATTCTCCATCTCTCCCTTCTCCTTCTCTCCTTCCCTAGTCATTCTCCCTCTTTCCCTTCTCCTTCTTCTCCTCCTTCCCTAGTCATTGTCCCTCTCTCCCTTCTCCTCATTCCCTCCTTCCCTAGTCATTCTCCCTCTCTCCTTTCTCCTTGTCCCCCCCTTCCCTAGTCATTCTTCCTCTCCACCTTCTCCTCCTCCCCTCCTTCCCTATAAGGACAATAATGCACTCTCAGACTGCAGACTAAACTCTCAGACTGCAGACTAAACCGTGACCAAATCCAAATGGGGCCATCTTTATACTTCAGGGCATTTCGGTGTGTCACCATGGATACCTTCTGTACCCTGTCATGTGTATACTGTGACTATGTGACTGTGTGCTGCTCTGCTCTGAGGCATTGGGAGTACTATGGTGTTAACTGGTGGTAGTGTGGAGCCACCCCCCCCATTCCTATTCTATCCACCCTAAAGACACCAGAGAGATGATGTGTGTCCGAAATGGAACCTATGAGCCCTGATCTCAAGTAGTACACTATATGAGGAATATGATGGCATTCTAGATGCAGCCAGACAGGGTGTCCTTCTTATCTTCCGGTGTCTGTCACAATGCCTGTCTTCCCTGGTCTGGTTGCTCTCTCCACTCCCATCAAAGCGTAGTGAGAAAGAGAGGCTGCTACTGTGGTGTACTAACCCCTTTCTGAAATCCCCCTGGCATATTGCTGCTGAGTTGGAAAACCCTCCTTACTCAGTGTGGAATAGCTGTTGGGTTTGTATAGTCGTGTAATCGACAGGTCTCTGTCTCTGTGTCGGGAATCCTCCTGTGTAATCCAGTTAAATCTGCAATCTGATTAGTGTACAGTACAGAGACATGGGCGAAGACGGGGTGCGTGTGTTTGTGTGTTCGTGTGTTTGTGTGTGTGTGTTTTTTAAAGGTAAATGCGGAACACAACAGCACTGTATGCCTGTAGTTGTTTTGTGTCGTTGAGCCTGTGAAAATACCCATTTGATTTGATTGTCACTCTGTAGGTTTTGTTATTATAGCTTTACTCAGGCAGTGTGGTGAGATAGTGACAGTACTCTCTCTTTCTCCTTCTCGCTCTCTCTTTCTCTTTCTCTCCCTCTCTTTCTCTCTCTCCCTCTTGTTCTCTCTCTCCCTCTCTCTCTCTCTCTCTCTCTGTGGTCTTATCCCTGTGTGTGTGGTGGCTCAGAAAGACAAAATGTTAATTTCTCACTGTGTCTGGAGGTCTTCCTCTCCTCTTCCTCTCCTCTTCTTCTCTCCCTCCAGGCCTGGGATGACAGAAGGACATGCTCTGTTTCAGATGAGACCACCCCCTACTCCCCAGTGTTTGCTACACACACTCAGGTCTCAGACAGTAGAGAGTTGTATTGAAATGACTGTGTGTCTGTCTGTAATGTAGATGTAGCATAGTATGTTTGGAGGTGGATGTGTGTGACAGTGTTTCTATTGCTGGGTTTGAGAGTGTGTGGGGGGTGAGAGAGCTAGAGATGAGAGAGACTTTGTTCTCTAAAAAAATTGATGAACAGTTGAAGTGACTTTGGTTGTCCCTGGTCTGTGTGTGTGTGTGTGTGTGTGTGTGTGTGTGTGTGTGTGTGTGTGTGTGTGTGTGTGTGTGTGTGTGTGTGTGTGTGTGTGTGTGTGTGTGTGTGTGTGTGTGTGTGTGTGTGTGTGTGTGTGTGTGTGTGCATTTGTGTGTGTGCATTTGTGTGTGTGCATTTGTGTGTGTGTGTGCATTTGTGTGTGTACAGTCATGCTGCAGGTGGTTGCCTTGTGGCTTTTATCCAGGTGGGAGAGGAGAGAGCCAGACTGTGTGGTGCCCAGCCAGAGAGAGGAAGCCCAGGGGACTGGGAGGGGTGAGGAGGGAGACGTGGGTGGGCAACCAGGCACACAGTGTGGGGTTCCCTTTTTACAACCAACATGGGTTATGGTTTTTAGTCTGTCATTGCGTAAGCCATCTGTGGACTGAATCATTGGCTAAAATAAAGCTCAACCAACCACAGACTTCCTCTCACAGAATAAGTCATTGTCTCAAGTCTAGAGGTAACCCATACCAAAATAATAGTCTGACGCTGCATGTTCACTTCCAGATCAGAAGCTAATCATCTCTTTGTACGCTTCTCTTAACTGTGTGTGTGTGTGTGTGTGCAGACTGAGAAGTGGGCAGTGATGACATAGCACACCCCATTCTCCCCCAGACCTCACAGAGCTGGTAAACTACTGGAGGTAAACCAAGGCATGACTCCCCTGTGTGTGTGTGTGTGTGTGTGTGTGTGTGTGTGTGTGTGTGTGTGTGTGTGTGTGTGTGTGTGCGTGCGAGTGCTTGGATGCCTGTGTGTGGGTGTACTTGTGCGTGCGTGCATGAGTGCATGCATGTGTATGGGTGCATCTGCGTATGCGTGTGTTCTCCTTCTCTCGGCCCTTCCCGCTGCCTCATGCATATTTGATAGGTATTACCCGGTGCTCCTCTCCACAAACAAGCTTTTCAGCCCCAGTAGGGACGGCAGCACATCTGATCATGCCTAGGTAAGCCAGCCAGCCTGCATCAGCCGGTACTAGTCCTTCCTAGCACTGCAGCATAAATACTTAGGGAAACATATTCAACATTCTAATGACTTATTTCACACACACACACACACACACACACACACACACACACACACACACACACACACACACACACACACACACACACACACACACACACACACACACACACACACACACACACACACACACACACACTCTCTCTCCTCTGCCTTGTCTTTTTCCTCTATAGATCTCTTCCCTCTCTCGCGTTCATCCTTCTTTCACTCTCAATCTCTTTGTCTTCCTGCACCTGCATGATTCATAAGCTACCCATTAAAGACACACACCGATGGGCAAAAGAGACCTTGCTTAGATAGGCGTGAAATAACAACCGCATATTAAGCCCACATGTCAATGAATACACTCTTCTGGACTGAGCTGAGGTACACGGTGTGTTAACCAGAACCTAGTCTTCCTAATGAGAATATTTTGTATCTTTTTTATTTAACTCTAACAAGCACTGATTTACAACTCAAGTGCCTCCTCTTCTCGTGGGCTGTCATCTCATAAAACTTCATTTTGGGGGAAGGAGTCAAATGACACTTTCAACTTAGCTGATCTTTGTCTCTCCAATTTGTCTCTCAGAATTTGTTCTTAATTAAATTTGTTCTTAACCTTCATAAATAAAGGTCTGAGCTGCTTAATGTCATACACTGTTCCTGTTGAAACTTTGAAGAGGGGAGGGAGGGAGGGAGGGAGGGAGGGAGGGAGGGAGAGAGAGAGGGAGGGAGGGAGGGAGGGAGGGAGGGAGGTATGTGGAAGAATGATGGAAATCACAGAACAACCATCTGGTGTCATTTAGTTGCAAGGGGGAGGATGGTGAGAGAGGAAGAGAGTGACAGGGGAGAGAATAAAGAGAGAGGTATGATAAAATGAATATAGAAGGTGGGAGAGAGAGAGAGAAATTACGAAAGGGAGAACAAAAGAAATAGGTAGAGAGATATTATGATACATTGTGGTAGTGTCACTAGTGTTTTGGAGAGGTATAAAGAGGTAGAGACATACTATGATACATTGTGGTAGTGTCACTAGTGTTTTGGAGAGGTATAAAGAGGTAGAGAGATACTATGATACATCGTGGTAGTGTCACTAGTGTTTTGGAGAGGTATAAAGAGGTAGAGAGATACTATGATACATCGTGGTAGTGTCACTAGTGTTTTGGAGAGGTATAAAGAGGTAGAGAGATACTATGATACATCGTGGTAGTGTCACTAGTGTTTTGGAGAGGTATAAAGAGGTAGAGAGATATTATGATACATCGTGGTAGTGTCACTAGTGTTTTGGAGAGGTATAAAGAGGTAGAGAGATACTGTGATACATCGTGGTAGTGTCACTAGTGTTTTGGAGAGGTATAAAGAGGTAGAGAGATATTATGATACATCGTGGTAGTGTCACTAGTGTTTTGGAGAGGTATAAAGAGGTAGAGAGATATTATGATACATCGTGGTAGTGTCACTAGTGTTTTGGAGAGGTATAAAGAGGTAGAGAGATATTATGATACATCGTGGTAGTGTCACTAGTGTTTTGGAGAGGTATAAAGAGGTAGAGAGATACTATGATACATCGTGGTAGTGTCACTAGTGTTTTGGAGAGGTATAAAGAGGTAGAGACATACTATGATACATCGTGGTAGTGTCACTAGTGTTTTGGAGAGGTATAAAGAGGTAGAGACATACTATGATACATCGTGGTAGTGTCACTAGTGTTTTGGAGAGGTATAAAGAGGTAGAGAGATATTATGATACATCGTGGTAGTGTCACTAGTGTTTTGGAGAGGTATAAAGAGGTAGAGAGATACTATGATACATCGTGGTAGTGTCACTAGTGTTTTGGAGAGGTATAAAGAGGTAGAGACATACTATGATACATCGTGGTAGTGTCACTAGTGTTTTGGAGAGGTATAAAGAGGTAGAGATATACTATGATACATCGTGGTAGTGTCACTAGTGTTTTGGAGAGGTATAAAGAGGTAGAGAGATACTATGATACATCGTGGTAGTGTCACTAGTGTTTTGGAGAGGTATAAAGAGGTAGAGAGATATTATGATACGTTGTGGTAGTGTCACTAGTGTTTTGGAGAGGTATAAAGAGGTAGAGACATACTATGATACATCGTGGTAGTGTCACTAGTGTTTTGGAGAGGTATAAAGAGGTAGAGAGATATTATGATACATCGTGGTAGTGTCACTAGTGTTTTGGAGAGGTATAAAGAGGTAGAGAGATACTATGATACATCGTGATAGTGTCACTCGTGTTTTGGAGAGGTATAAAGGGCTATGGTGTAGGGACCATTAGGAAATGGCAATGACAAGGTCTGTCAACCAACAGTCTGGATAACGGCCATGTTTTCCAGCAGGTGGTGTTGTCTGGGGAAAACCAGTGGAGCCAAGATGTCACATGGCAGTGTGTGTGTGTGTGTGTGTGTGTGTGTGTGTGTGTGTGTGTGTGTGTGTGTGTGTGTGTGTGTGTGTGTGTGTGTGTGTGTGTGTGTGTGTGTGTGTGGTGTGTGTGCGTACATGCGTCTGTCTCTACACTGGGGTCTCTTGCCATCAAGACCGAGGGGAGACCCTGTCAGCGTATCACAGGCCTGGCTGCTCATAATGCCATTCTTAGCATATGGCGGCACGCTAACCGAGCAGACTTCGCCTTATCAAATATTCACAATTACAAACAGAATGAAACCCTTGCCTGGCTTGACATTTATATTTAATTTAGTTCCCTTCTCCCCATGCCGCCGCACTTCGCGCCCTAGTCCCTATGCGCCTCCTGTTTTAGGGTCTCGCGCCGGGGCGTAGTTTGCGTTTGAGAGAGGAGCAGTGGTGTGTGACTAGGAGACGTGTGTTCCTTTTTTGAGACGTGACAACATGTACTGAAGTCATTACATGAGCAGATGCCACGTCCGCCCCGCCCTACCTGGAATATAGAGAGGGTGGAGAGGGAACAGGGGATGAGGGAACGAAGGGGAGAGGGGGGTGGGAGCGAGGTAGTGGAAGGAAGAGAGAAGGGTATGTCATTCTCTTCCCACCTGTGAAAGGAGAGGGCGAAGAGGGGATGAGAGACTGAAAAGAGAGGAGGTAGGGAGGAAGAGAGAGGGGGATAGAAGGGTATACGGTGCCTTCGGGAAGTATTCAGACCGCTTGACTTTCCCACATTTTGTTACGTTACAGCCTTATTCTAAAATTGTTTAAATAATTTTTTCCCTCATCAACCTATACACAATACCCCATAATGACAAAGCAAAAACAGGTTTTTAGAATGATCACATTTGCATAAGTATTCCGAACCTCTAGTCAGTACTTTGTGGAAGCACCTTTGGCAGCGATTACAGCCTTGAGTCTTCTTGGGTATGATGCTACAAGCTTGGCACACCTATATTTGGGGAGTTTCTGCACAGCTATTTACAGATCTCCAGAGATTTTCGATCTTCGACAAGTCCGGGCTCTGGCTGGGCCACTCAAGGACATTCAGAGACTTGTCCCGAAGTCACTCCTGCATTGTCTTAGCTGTGTGCTTAGGGTCGTTGTCCTGTTAAAAGGTGAACATTCGCTCCAGTCTGAGGTCCTGACCGCTATGGAGCAGGTTTTCATCAAGGATCTCGCTGTACTTTGCTCCGTTCATCTTTGCCTCGATCCTGACAAGTCGCCCAGTCTCTGCCGCTGAAAAACATCCCACAGCATGTTGCTGCCACCACCATGCTTCACCGTAGGGATGGTGCCAAGTTTCCGCCAGACGTGATGCTTGGCATTCAGGCCAAAGAGTTGATCTTAGTTTCATCAGACTAGAGAATCTTGTTTCTCATGGTCTGAGATTCTTTAGGTACCTTTTGACAAACTCTAAGCGGGCTGTCATGTGCCTTTTACTGAGAAGTGGCTTCCATCTGGCCACTCTACCATAAAGGCCTGATTGGTGGAGTGCTGCAGAGATGGTTGTCCTTCTGGAAGGTTCTCCCATCTCCACAGAGGAACTCTGGAGCTCTGTCAGAGTGACCATCGGGTTCTTGGTCACCTCCCGTTTGTGCAGTTTGGCCGGGCAGCCAGCTCTAGGAAGGGTCTTGGCAGTTCCAAACTTCTTCCATTTAAGAATGATGGAGGCCGCAGTGTTCTTTGGGACTTTCAATGCTGTATACAATTCCTTCGACCTCATGGCTTGGTTTTTGCTTTGACACGCACTGTCAACTGTGTAACCTTATATAGACATGTGTGTGCCTTTCCAAATCATGTCCAATGAATTGAATTTACCACAGGTGGACTCCAATCAAGTAGAAACATCTCAAGGATGATCAATGGAAACAGGATGCACCTGAGCTCAATGTCCAGTCTCATAGCAAAGGGTCTGAATACTTATGTAAATACTTTTTTTCAGTTTTTTATTTTTAATACATTGGCAAAATTTTCTAAAAACCTATTTTCGTTATTTGTCATTATGGGGTATTGTGTGTAGATTGCTGAGATTTTTTATTCATGTAATCCATTTTAGAATAAGGCTTAACATAACGAAATGTGGAAAAGTCAATGGGTCTGAATACTTTCCAAAGGCACCGTATGTCATTGAGTTTCAGAGTTAGTATCTGACAGAGACAGAGGTTGGAGGAGGGGAGAGGAGGGGTCAGTCCTCCCCTATCAGGCCTTCCATCGACAGGGTCTACGTCCCAAATAGCACACTATTTCATACATAGTGCACTCTTCACCAGAGTCCTATGGGATACTGTTTGACCACCTTGTCTCGTCTGGTTGCTCTCTTGTGTGTGTGTGCGTGCGTGCGTGCGTGCGTGCGTGCGTGTGTGTGTGTGCCCTAGTGTATCTGACAGCTAGATAACACTGGCTTGTCATACTACAAAAGCCCCATTGGTGGCGTTGACCTCTTGCTGTTTTTCAGTGTCCGTGTATATCCGTGTGTATGTGTGTGTGTGTGTGTGTGTGTGTGTCAGGTGTACTCTGGTCCCGGCTGGTTTCACCTGAGTACCCTTGTGTGCAAATAGCACCTGGGTGTCAAAACAGCAACTCCACTTCACTGTAGCTCCCTTGTTTCTTCACTCCATCCCTTCCTCCTTTCTTACCTTCCACCACACATACAGTGGGGAGAACAAGTATTTGATACACTGCCGATTTTGCAGGTTTTCCTACTTACAAAGCATGTAGAGGTCTGTAATTTTTATCATAGGTACACTTCAACTATGAGAGACGGAATCTAAAACAAAAATCCAGAAAATCACATTGTATGATTTTTAAGTAATTAATTTGCATTTTATTGCATGACATAAGTATTTGATACATCAGAAAAGCAGAACTTAATATTTGGTACAGAAACCTTTGTTTGCAATTACAGAGATCATACGTTTCCTGTAGTTCTTGACTAGGTTTGCACACACTGCAGCAGGGATTTTGGCCCACTCCTCCCTACAGATCTTCTCCAGATCCTTCAGGTTTCGGGGCTGTCGCTGGGCAATACGGACTTTCAGCTCCCTCCAAAGATTTTCTATTGGGTTCAGGTCTGGAGACTGGCTAGGCCACTCCAGGACCTTGAGATGCTTCTTACGGAGCCACTCCTTAGTTGCCATGGCTGTGTGCTTCGTGTCGTTGTCATGCTGGAAGACCCAGCCACGACCCATCTTCAATGCTCTTACTGAGGGAAGGAGGTTGTTGGCCAAGATCTCGCGATACATGGCCCCATCCATCCTCCCCTCAATACGGTGCAGTCGTCCTGTCCCCTTTGCAGAAAAGCATCCCCAAAGAATGATGTTTCCACCTCCATGCTTCACGGTTGGGATGGTGTTCTTGGGGTTGTACTCATCCTTCTTCTTCCTCCAAACACGGCGAGTGGAGTTTAGACCAAAAAGCTCTATTTTTGTCTCATCAGACCACATGACCTTCTCCCATTCCTCCTCTGGATCATCCAGATGGTCATTGGCAAACTTCAGACGGGCCTGGACATGCGCTGGCTTGAGCAGGTGGACCTTGCGTGCGCTGCAGGATTTTAATCCATGACGGTGTAGTGTGTTACTAATGGTTTTCTTTGAGACTGTGGTCCCAGCTCTCTTCAGGTCATTGACCAGGTCCTGCCGTGTAGTTCTGGGCTGATAACTCACCTTCCTCATGATCATTGATGCCCCACGAGGTGAGATCTTGCATGGAGCCCCAGACCGAGGGTGATTGACCGTCATCTTGAACTTCTTCCATTTTCTAATAATTGCGCCAACAGTTGTTTCCTTCTCACCAAGCTGCTTGCCTATTGTCCTGTAGCCCATCCCAGCCTTGTGCAGGTCTACAATTTTATCCCTGATGTCCTTACACAGCTCTCTGGTGTTGGCCATTGTGGAGAGGTTGGAATCTGTTTGATTGTGTGTGGACAGGTGTCTTTTATACAGGTAACGAGTTCAAACAGGTGCAGTTAATACAGGTAATGAGTGGAGAACAGGAGGGCTTCTTAAAGAAAAACTAACAGGTCTGTGAGAGCCGGAATTCTTACTGGTTGGTAGGTGATCAAATACTTATGTCATGCAATAAAATGCAAATTAATTATTTAAAAATCATACAATGTGATTTTCTGGATTTTTGTTTTAGATTCCGTCTCTCACAGTTGAAGTGTACCTATGATAAAAATTACAGACCTCTACATGCTTTGTAAGTAGGAAAACCTGCAAAATCGGCAGTGTATCAAATACTTGTTCTCCCCACTGTACACACACACACACACACACACACACACACACACACACACACACACACACACACACACACACACACACACACACACACACACACACACACACACACACACACACACACATACACACACACACACACACACACACCACCCCACACTGTGGTAAGGCCAGAATGCTCTAATCTCCATCTGATTTTTCTCCTCCCCTCTACCTCCCCCCCCTCTCTCTCTGTCTCTCTCTCTCTCTCTCTGCTTCTCCTCCCCTCTACCCCCCCCCTCTCTCTCTGTCTCTCTCTCTCTCTCTGCTTCTCCTCCCCTCTACCCCCCCCCTCTCTCTCTGTCTCTCTCTCTCTCTCGCTTCTCCTCCCCTCTACCCCGCCTCTCTCTGGCATGGGTAACTCTCTCTCTCTGTCTCTCTCTCTCTGCTTCTCCTCCCCTCTACCCCCCCTCTCTCTCTCTGTCTCTCTCTCTCTCTCTCTCTCTCTGCTCTCTCTCTCTCTCTCTGTCTCTCTCTCTCTGCTTCTCCTCCCCTCTACCCCCCCTCTACTCTCTGTCTCTCTCTCTCTCTCTGTCTCTCTCTCTCTGCTTCTCCTCCCTCTACCCCCCTCTCTCTCTCTGTCTCTCTCTCTCTCTCTCTCTCGCTGTCTCTCTCTCTCTCTCTCTCCTCCCCTCTACCCCCTCTCTCTCTCTCTGTCTCTCTCTCTCTCTCTGTCTCTCTCTCTCTGCTTCTCCTCCCCTCTACCCCCCCCTCTCTCTCTCTGTCTCTCTCTCTCTCGCTGTCTCTCTCTCTCTCTGCTTCTCCTCCCCTCTACCCCCCTCTCTCTCTCTGTCTCTCTCTCTGCTTCTCCTCCCCCACCCTCTCTCTCTTTCTCTCTCTCTCTCCTCACACTCCTCAGCCCTGTGATCCTTCAGGCTGGTAATTAAACAGCAACCATTAACTTATCAGGAGCTCTCTAGTTTCTCTCTCTGTGCCATAAATTAATAGCAGCTCTGCTTCTCTCCTCAAATCAGATCTCATCTGATGCTTGCTAGCTGGCTGCCTGGCTGGCTGCCTGGCTGAGTGTGTGGCTGGCTGGCTGCCTGGCTGGCTGGTTGCGTGGCTGCGTGGAGAGGAGGATAGGAGGAGTGTGTTCGCTGGTTTGTTTCATAGACTGTAAAAGATATGGACAAAGCCATCGATGACGTCACCCCATTGAAGTGTCATTTCAGCGTGTCACCATCTTGTTACATGGAGGGGTTTTTGGAAACATTGCAGGTCCAGTTTGAGCTTCTTGAGGAAGTGACAATGCAGGCTAGCTCAGTGCTGCCCCTTCTCATTGAGTATAGCTGTGTTCGAATACTCATACTAACCTTACTAACCGTACTATTTGTGACGTAAATTGAGGATATAGTATACTTATTGGTCATAGTATGGATTGAGTTAGTATGCCAAAAGTTCCCGGATGTCATACTAAATTCTCAAAAATAAGAAGTATACAAGCAGTGGACACCATTTCCGTGCTTTTAGGGCCCATAATGCAATTCTTTAGAAAAAGGGCGTGGCTTCACATCGTTTTCAGATTTGAAGAAAATGGTGGGAAATATGCAGCCGTAGTCCAATGAGAGCAGATACAAATTCATTGCCTCAACTAATTATGACAAATGTTATGAAAATGTAGAGCAATGTAATAAAGGAATTACTTTTCAAATAAGTTACCGTACACATAATGTTGGCTGACAATTTGTTAGCTACGCTATCCTTACGAACCACATAGCATATCATTACAGCAGTATGTACCGGTATGTTAGCTACGCTATCCTTACGAACCACATAGCATATCATTACAGCAGGTATGTACTGGTATGTTAGCTACGCTATCCTTACTAACCACATAGCATATCATTACAGCAGGTATGTACCGGTATGTTTGCTACGCTGTCCTTACGAACCACAGCATATCATTACAGCAGTATGTACCGGTATGTTAGCTACGCTGTCCTTACGAACCACATAGCATATCATTACAGCAGGTATGTACCGGTATGTTAGCTACGCTATCCTTACTAACCACATAGCATATCATTACAGCAGGTATGTACCGGTATGTTAGCTA
Source organism: Salvelinus alpinus (assembly GCF_045679555.1). Lineage (NCBI taxonomy): Eukaryota > Metazoa > Chordata > Actinopteri > Salmoniformes > Salmonidae > Salvelinus > Salvelinus alpinus. Next base: position 25,447,055 of record NC_092092.1, on the reverse strand, counting down.
CGCTATCCTTACTAACCACATAGCATATCATTACAGCAGGTATGTACCGGTATGTTTGCTACGCTGTCCTTACGAACCACAGCATATCATTACAGCAGTATGTACCGGTATGTTAGCTACGCTGTCCTTACGAACCACATAGCATATCATTACAGCAGTATGTACCGGTATGTTAGCTACGCTATCCTTACTAACCACATAGCATATCATTACAGCAGTATGTACCGGTATGTTTGCTACGCTGTCCTTACGAACTACAGCATATCATTCCACAGTATGTACTGGTATGTTAGCTACGCTATCCTTACGAACCACAGCATATCATTACAGCAGTATGTACCGGTATGTTAGCTACGTTGTCCTTACGAACTACAGCATATCATTACAGCAGTATGTACCGGTATGTTAGCTACTCTATCCTTACGAACTACAGCATATCATTACAGCAGTATGTACCGGTATGTTAGCTACACTGTCCTTACGAACCACATAGCATATCATTACAGCAGTATGTACCGGTATGTTAGCTACGTTGTCCTTACGAACCACATAGTATATCATTACAGCAGTATGTACCGGTATGTTAGCTAGCTACCTGATGTTAGTTGACTACTAATACATCAAACTTGCCAGTATATTAACTATATGCTATCTAACTAACTACCCACCGTTCATTGACATGTTTAATCGCGTAAATCTTAGTTTAGCTAAGTGGTATAGTCGTTGTGCATTCTCAATTGACATTCTGGTGCTTTTGTAAATTCACTCTGGAGTGTACCAGAGCGCAGAACAACTGATACATTTACAAAAGCTAAACACCCGTTGAATTTGGCCGGTGTCAGTAAACGTCTGCAAAAAAGCGTAATTAAATTGTTGCCAGCAACAAAGTTACAGTCACCAACGCTCTGGATAACATGAAAACTGCCTAACCAGCTCTGCTAGGGCGAGTAAAATGGTCAGAGTGCGGTGTTCTCTCATTTGTGTCTGGATGTAGCTAGCAAGCTTGCCAATGTTAGCCACTTAGCTTAGGTACTTGACTGTCGTTGTGAGGCCGGAATGCTGGGATCAACCCTACTCCTCGGCCAGAACGTCCAGTGTGCGCTCTGAATGCTCCGAGAGCGAAACGCTATGAATTTACAAACGGACAATCTGACAATGCTCTGAATGTATGAACGTTCAGAGCGCACTCTGATCGCCCTCTGGTACTCCAGATTGTATTTAAGAACAAACTGGAATTCGAAAGATGTCTAGCTAGTAATTTGTTATGCTACAAAGCTAGCAGGAGGTTGCATAGCAACAGCATCGACTTCCGGTAGACAGGCGAAGCTCTAGTACACTGAACTGAAGGGATACCGTTCGTTTACAGTATAGTAAAATTAACCAACAGTAAATAGTATGTAGTATATACTCATTAAGTATGTAGTATACAGTATTGTAACGACCCTGGGTTTATAAGCGTGGATATCGACTCTGCCGCTCGAGCATACTTTTGGGGCGCAGTCGATTGCGCACTGGACTTTAGGCTAGAAGGTCGAAGGTTCGAGACCTGCTCCCTGCCTGTTTCATTACACTATGTTAGTCTAGGTATTCGATCACAGCTTATCTCAATTTGAAGGCTGACCAAGGTACTGCAGGCTGCCATTAGCAACTAAATGATCCTTTTAACTTCGTCTGTGTGTGATTTTAAAGTAATCGGTTCACGGACATACATCTAGTGAAATAGAAGCAATTATTGGTAACATGATTGTGTTAAGGGGGATCCTGTTTTCTGGAAACAATACCTCCAGTACCGCGGTCGGCCTTCTACTTGAAATCCTCAATGCGAGGGGGCAGTCATTCTCCCCTGGTAGGTTTGTGTGAGTTTCTCTATCTGACACTCGGCAGTGTGTGAAATGTAATTAAACATGGCTGGGCACCATCCACACACAGACACACCCGCCCCTCTCCACTCCATCACCCCTGTCATTATTAGTTGTTGTTTCTTAACCCTTTCTGTTCTCTCACTAGAAATACATGTAGCAGCACTTGGAATACACGGATACAATGCAACTTACACACACTGCATATGGATGGTTCTGTGTGTGGAATGGGGAGTGGTTGTAGAGTTGGAAGGCTATGGTTGTGGGTGTGTGTGTGTGTGTGTGTGTGTGTGTGTGTGTGTGTGTGTGTGTGTGTGTGTGTGTGTGTGTGTGTGTGTGTGTGTGTGTGTGTGTGTGTGTGTGTGTGTGTGTGTGTGTGTGTGTGTGTGTGTGTGTGTGTTTGTCCATGAGCGTGTGGGTGTTTATTTGGACATTGGTGTGAATGAGAGGTGCTGCTCTATCTCTGACAGTGTGAAGCCAGTATGATGTTCCAAAATGCTGTTGAAGGTTAAAAATTTGATAATTGTGTGGCTTTACAATGTCAATAAATCCCTTTGAATTGAATAGAGAAGAAGACATGGTTGTATAATGTTATTGGGCAAAATGTCAGAGAAGCCAAGGGAAAAGGTATACAATTTAAATTTTATTTTACTCCCCTAAGCTCACATAGAATGGGTTTGTCACAAGAGGATGTGAAGTGGAAGAGGAAATGAACTCTCCTACATGTACTGTGGGAGCGGCCATTGTGTACCTCCTATGGGACAAGGCCTTACAGTGCGTTGGAGAAGGCCTTGAAATCCAGGTATCTAGGTCACCAAGATGATCTGTTGAGTGACAAATCTGAAATAAGAGGGATTAACCAGACATAATTTGAAGTATTATGTTTAGCCATTGTGTCAGTGTTAAGGCTGGTTCTGAGCAATGGAAAAGCTATAATAAGCCAATGTTCCTAGAGCGGATGAATATGTTGATAAAAACAACATCGTATGAAATCATGTTAGCAAAAAAGGCTGGAGAAAAATAATACAGACTCCAAAATATATGGGAATGATTATTGTGTTATATGAAAGAATATCATGGCCATGAAATAGCACATGTATTTGTACTTGTGTTTTGAATTTTTTTGGTGTGTTGGTTGTTTTGTGTTAAAGATGGGGAACAAATGAGAAAAAATAATTGTATATACCAACAACAACAAAATGTAACCAGTGTGAGGTGAGGCTGACGTAGGTGGGACTGTGATTCCTCGGCAGGAGATAGGAGCGATGGCACCAGGCTGTATGAGTGTTTGTTCGCCCACCTAATTCACGCTGTTTGCTTATCTCAATTTATGTATAGCAAATATTCATCTTATTCTAAATATATTTATTTCACTGTCTGTTCACACTTTCTTTTTACTTTTTCACCTGATGGGACTTAGCCTGAACTCTGTAACTGTTTATGACGCGTAGCCAAGCTATTGTAGTAGACAGACACTGTTTAATATATATAGTAATATATTCCCCAGTGCTTTAGACAGACTCCCTACACATCATACAGTATAGTCACTCAGAGGCTGCATCCCAAATGGCACCCAATTCAGACCCATAAGTCTCTGGTAAAAAGTAGTGCACTATAAAGGGAATAGGGTGCCATTTGGGACACAGTAAGCGTCTCTGATGTGTTTACCTCTCAGCCCATGAGGAGCAGTGCACTGCAGTCTGCTAAGGCTGAGGAGGGGAGAGGGAATAGTTGAGTTCACTTGAGGTTCTGTCTTTGTGGAGCAGAGGGAACCGTTTCTGAGAGATACAGTACCAAGAGGCATAATGGTTTAGTTAGATAATGTGCTTCTGAAGAAGCTAAAGCTATGCACAACTTAAACCATTCAGCCAGTTCCGTAGCCGTCTCATTTGATAAGCTTACTGACCGCCGCCTGAACCACCACCCTCTCTCTCTCTCTCTCTCTCTCTTTTGCTCTCTCTCTTTTGCTCTCTCTCTCTCTCTCTCTCTCTCTCTCTCTCTCTCTCTCTCTCTCTCTCTCTCTCTCTCTCTCTCTCTCTCTCTCTCTCTCTCTCTCTCTCTCTCTCTCTCTCTCTCTCTCTCTCTCTCTCTCTCTCTCTCTCTCTCTCTCTCTCTCTCTCTCTCTCTCTCTCTCTCTCTCTCTCTCTCTCTCTCTCTCTCTCTCTCTCTCTCTCTCTCTCTCTTTTGTTCTCTCTCTCTCTCTCTCTCTCTCTCTCTCTCTCTCTCTCTCTCTCTCTCTCTCTCTCTCTCTCTCTCTCTCTCTCTCTCTCTCTCTCTCTCTCTCTCTCGCTCTCTCTCTCTCTCAATTCAATTCAATTCAAGGGCTTTATGGGCATGGGAAACATATGTTAACATTGCCAAAGCAAGTGAGGTAGATAATATACAAAAGTGAAATAAACAATAAAAATGAACAGTAAACATTCCACTCACAGAAGTTCCAAAAGAATAAAGACATTACAAATGTCATATTATGTATATATACAGTGTTGTAACGATGTACAAATGGTTAAAGTACAAAAGGGAAAATAAATAAGCATAAATAAGGGTTGTATTTACAATGGTGTTTGTTCTTCACTGGTTGCCTTTTTCTTGTGGCAACAGGTCACAAATCTTGCTGCTGTGATGGCACACTGTGGTATTTCACCCAATAGATATGGGAGTTTATCAAAATCGGGTTTGTTTTCTAATTCTTTGTTGATCTGTGTAATCTGAGGGAAACATTTGTCTCTAATATGGTCATACATTGGGCAGGGGGTTAGGAAGTGCAGCTCAGTTTCCACCTCATTTTGTGGGCAGTGTGCACATAACCTGTCTTCTCTTGAGAGCCAGGTCTGCCAAGGCTATGCTCACTCAGTCTGTACATAGTCAAAGCTTTCCTTAAGTGTGGGTCAAAGTGGTCAGGTATTCTGCCACTGTGTACTCTCTGTTTAGGGCCAAAAAGCATTCTAGTTTGCTCAGTTTTTTGGTTAATTCTTAATTTTTGTGTCAAGTAATTATCTTTTAGTTTTCTCATGATTTGGCTGGGTGTAATTGTGTTGCTGTCCTGGGGCTCTGTGGGGTGTGTTTGTGTTTGTGAACAGAGCCCCAGGACCAGCTTGCTTAGGGGACTCTTTTCCAGGTTCATCTCTCTGTAGGTGGTGGCTTTGTTATGGAAGGTTTGGGAATCACCTCCTTTTAGGTGGTTGTAGAATTTAACGTCTCTTTTCTGGATTTTGATAAGTAGCGGGTATCAGCCTAATTCTGCTCTGCATGCATTATTTGGTATTCTACGTTGTACGTGGAGGATATTTTTGCAGAATTCTGCATGCAGAGTCTCAATTTGGTGTTTGTCCCATTTTGTGAATTCTTGGTTGGTGAGCGGACCCCAGACCTCACAACCATTTGACTTCAGATTCTAGTAGGGTGAGGCCGGGTGCTGCAGACTTTTCTAGTGCCCTCGCCAATTCATTGATATATATGTTGAAGAGAGTGGGGCTTAAGCTGCATCCCTGTCTCACCCCATGGCCCTGTGGGAAGAAATGTGTGTGTTTTTTGTCTATTTTAAACACACACTTGTTGTTTGTGTACATGGATTTTATAACGTTGTATGTTTTTACCCCAACACCACTTTCCATCAATTTGTATAGCAGACCCTTATGCCAAATTGAGTCGAAGGCTTTTTTGAAATCAACAAAGCATGAGAAGACTTTGCCTTTGTTTTGTTTGTTTGTCAATTAGGGTGTGCAGGGTGAATACGTGGTCTGTCGTACGATAATTTGGTAAAAAGCAATTTGACATTTGCTCAGTACATTGTTTTCACTGAGGAAATGTATGAGTCTGCTGTTAATGATAAAGCAGAGGATTTACCCAAGTTTGCTGTTGACGCATATCTCACGGTAGTTATTGGGGTCAAATTTGTCTCCACTTTTTTGGATTGGAGTGATCAATCCTTGGTTCCAAATATTGGGGAAGATGCCAGAGCTAAGGATGATGTTAAAGAGTTTTAGTATTGCCAATTGGAATTTGTTGTCTGTATATTTGATCATTTCATTAAGGATACAATCAACACCACAGGCCTTTTTAGGTTGGAGGGTTTTTTTTTTGTCCTGTAGTTCATTCAAGGTAATTTTAGAATACAGTGGGTTCTGGTAGTCTTTAATAGTTCATTCTAAGATTTGTATTTGATCATGTACTGTATATGTTTTTGCTATTTGTTCTTTGTTATAGAGCCAAAAAGATTGGAGAAGGGGTTTACCCATACATCTTCATTTTGGATAGATAATTCTTTGTGTTGTTGTTTGTTTGGTGTTTTCCATTTTTCCCAGAAATGGTTAGTCTATTGATTCTTCAATTATATTGAGCAGATTCCTGCCGTGATGTTCCTTCTTTTTCCATTGTGTATTTCTGTATTGTTTTAGTGATTCACCATAGTGAAGGCGTAGACTCAGGTTTTCCGGGTCTCTATGTTTTTGGTTGGACAGGTTTCTCAATATCTTTCTTAGATTTTTGCGTTCTTCATAAAACCATTTGTCATTGTTGTTAATTTTCTTCGGTTTTCTATTTGAGATTTTTAGATTTGATAGGGAAGCTGGGAGGTCAAATATACTGTTAAGATTTTCTACTGCCAAGTTTACACTTTCACTATTACAGTGGATCGTTTTGTACAGGAAGTTGTCTAAAAGGGATTGAATTTGTTGTTGCCTAATTGTGTTTTGGTAGGTTTACAAGATACATTCCTTCCATCTATAGCATTTCTTAATATTACTAAGTTCCTTTGGCTTCGATGCCTCATGATTGAGTGTTGCTCTGTTCAAGTAGACAGTGATTTTGCTGTGGTCTGATAGGGGTGTCAGTGGGCTGACTGTGAACACTCTGAGAGACTCTGGGATGAGGTCAGTGATAAAGTAGTCTACAGTACTGCTGCCAATAGATGAGCTATAGGTGTACCTACCATAAGAGTCCCCTCGAAGCCTACCAGTGACTATGTACATACCCAGCGTGCGACAGAGCTGGAGGAGTTGTGACACGTTTTTGTTGGTTATGTTGTCATAGTTGTGCCTAGGGGTGCATATGGGGGAGGAAATGCTGTCACCTCTAGGCAGGTGTTTTTCCCCCTGTGTGCTGAGGGTGTCAGGTTCTTGTCTGGTTCTGGCATTTAGATCGCCACAGACTGGTACATGTCCCTGGGCCTGGAAATGATTGATTTCCCCCTCCAGGATGGAGAAGCTGTCTTCATTAAAGTATGAGGATTCTAGTGGGGGATATAGGTAGCACACAGGAGGACATTTTTCTCTGTTAACTTCTCTGGGATATTCGAGAAGGTAGCGTCCCACCTCGCCAACAGCCAGTGAAATTGCAGGGCGCCAAATTCAAAGCAACAGAAATCCCATAATTAAAAGTCCTCAAACATACAAGTATTTTACACCATTTTAATGATAAACTTGTTGTAAATCCAGCCACAGTGTCCGATTTCAAAACGGCTTTATGACGAAAGCACACCAAACGATTATGTTAGGTCAGCACCTAGTCACAGAAAAACACAGCCATTTTTCCAGCCAAAGAGAGGAGTTAAAAAAAGCAGAAATAGAGATAAAATGAATCACTAACCTTTGATGATCTTCATCAGATTACACTCATAGGACTTCATGTTACACAATACATGTATGTTTTGTTCGATAAAGTTCATATTTATATCCAAAAATCTCAGTTTACATTGGCGCGTTATGTTCAGGAGTTCCAAAACATCCGGTGATTTTGCAGAGAGCCACATCAATTTACAGAAATACTCAAAATAAACATTGCTAAAAGATACAAGTGTTATGCATGGAATTTTAGATCCACTTCTCCTTAATGCAACCGCTGTGTCAGATTTCAAAAAAACTTTACGGAAAAAGCACACCATGCAATAATCTGAGTACGGCGCTCAGACACAAAACAAGCCATACAGTTACCCGCCATGTTGTGGAGTCAACAGAAGTCAGAAATAGCATTATAAATATTCACTTACCTTTGATAATCTTCATCAGAATGCACTCCCAGGAATCCCAGTTCCACAATAAATGTTTGTTTTGTTTGATAAAGTCCATAATTTATGTCCAAATACCTCCTTTTTGTTCGCGCGTTTAGTACACAAATCCAAACTCAGGAGGCGTGGGCAAGTCCAGGCGAAAGTTCAGATGAAAAGTCATATTACAATTCGTAGAAGCATGTCAAACGAAGTTTAGAATGAATCTTTAGGATGTTTTTATCATAAATCTTCAATAATGTTTCAACCGTAGAATTCCTTTGTCTGTAGAAATGCAATGGAACGCAGCTAACTCTCACGGGAGCGCACGAGACTGAGCTCATGGCACTCTGCCAGACCCCTGACTCAAACAACTCTCATTCCCCCCTCCTTCACAGTAGAAGCCTTAAACAAGGTTCTAAAGACTGTTGACATCTACTGGAAGCCGTAGGAAGTGCAATATGACCCCATAGACACTGTATATTTGATAGGCATTGACTTGAAAAACTACAAACCTCAGATTTCCCACTTCCTGGTTGGATTTATTCTCAGGTTTTTGCCTGCCATATGAGTTCTGTTATACTCACAGACATCATTCAAACAGTTTTAGAAACTTCAGAGTGTTCTCTATCCAAATCTACTAATTATATGCATATTCTAGCTTTTAGGCCTGAGTAGCAGGCAGTTTACTCTGGGCACCTTTTTATCCAAGCTACTCAATACTGCCCCCCAGTCTTAAGATCATTTCCTTTTGAAATTGTAGCTGAATGTAAAATGTTCCTGTTTTGATTAATTTAATGGAGTGAGATAGGTCTGCTCTATACCAAATTAGCATACCCCCTGAGTCCCTTCCCTGTTTCACACCTGGTAGTTTGGTGGATGGGACTACCAGCTCTCTGTAACCTAGAAGGCAACCAGTGGGTCCATCTCCTCTATACCAGGTTTCTTGTAGGATGACAATGTCTGTATTTCCGATTTCTTGATCTCTCTCTCTCTCTCTCTCTCTCTCTCTCTCTCTCTCTCTCTCTCTCTCTCTCTCTCTCTCTCTCTCTCTCTCTCTCTCTCTCTCGGCGTGCCCTCGTTTTCCAACTGCTCCACTTCTGTTCTCATACACTTCTCCTCACATCCACAATACAATGTATGCCTGTTACTTCTCTCTTTCTCTCGCTTTCTCTTCATCTCCCTAAAAGCAACCTGCTAATTTTTCTAGAAAGTGTTATTCACGGAGTAATAGTTATTTCACTGAATAATGCTGTTTATTTTTGCTGTCAACACTGTACATGAGTCATAATATAATCTAGAAACACTACCATTCTTGAACCAAAGCATTGTGGGTTGGGTTCCTCTGTATGGCCTTGATTTAGCTGGCTGTAGCGCCTCAACCTAACTTCCACTCCCAACCTCAACCTAACTCCCACTCCCAACCTCAACCTAACTCCCACTCCCATCCTCAACCTATCTCCCACTCCCAACCTCAACCTAACTCCCACTCCCATCCTCAACCTAACTCCCACTCCCATCCTCAACCTAACTCCCACTCCCAACCTCAACCTAACTCCCACTCACCCTCCTAACTGAAGGCCCAATAAAGCCCAAGGCTTTGAGACATGTACCAAAAGGGCAAGACTGAGAGAGCTTTTAGGTCAGGGCTATCAATCCCTGTTCCTGGAGAGCAACCGTCCTGTAGGTTTTCACTCCAACCCTAATCTAGCGCACCCGATTCTAATAATTAGCTGGTTGATAAACTGAATCAGGTTAGTTACAACTGGGGTTGGAGCGAATACCTACACACGGGTAACTCCCCAGGAAAAGGGTTGGAGAGCCCTGCTCTAGGTATTTCCCTCAGCTTTCTCCATCAGATCACCATCAGATCTCACATACCTTGGATTTATACCTCTGCGTGGCCTTGACTTAGCGTCCTGTGGCACTTTAGCTCGACCCAACACCCACCATATCCCAAGGCCACATTCCACGACGCTTTCACCCACGTTCCACTGTAGGCCAAGGCTGAAAGAGCGGCCAGGTTACAGTCACCTTATTTCCCTCAGCTCTTCTCTGTCAGATCTCACACCCTGGCTAACGAATAAGAAGCCTGAGGCTGGCTGGTTGGCTTATGTAACCCTCCATGGAGGTTGCAGTAGAAATAGAGACCATTGCCTCACTGGTTGAGTCAGACACCTAGAGATAAATCACACCAGAGAGAGGGATACGGATGGACTTATTCTGCATCTTTTATGGAACATTAGACAGAGCAACGCAATGACCTCATTTGAATTGATTTGGACACACATGCACGGACGCACGCACTCGCGCACACACACACACACACACACACACACACACACACACACACACACACACACACACACACACACACACACACACACACACACACACACACACACACACACACACATACACACACACACACACACACACACGCACACACACACACACACACACACCAATATCTCTCCACGCACTTCTATTCAATCTCCCCTTGGTGCTGTGCTGGGCTGTTCTACCCCAGCTGTATATCTCTGGCCTCATCTCAAGGCATTTTCAGATGAATAAACCCAGCTACATTACATTCCTTTATTCATCCCCTCTCTATTCTCCCACTGTGTATTCATAAGACAGCTTCTCGGAGAAATCTCCTCCATAGTGTTGTTGTGCTGCAGCAGCAGTTCACGGTGGAGTGGAGTCCTAGCCTGCAGATGTAATTGTTTTAATTTGCTAACTGCGTGCTCACTCAATTAGGGAGGGAGACAGAAGCTGAAGCAGACTGTATTTCCTCAACCCAGTGCCTGGGAAAGATGCTACTCTGGAGACCGACGCACTTGTAGAAGACACAAACACACACACCGACACACGCACAAAAAAGCTCAGGCATAACAACACACACATACACAGATGGAGTCTGTTTCTGACCGTTTGAGCAGACACATGCACATTTGTGGCCTGCTGGAGGTCATTTTGCAGGGCTCTGGCAGTGCACCTCCTTGCACAAAGGCGGAGGTAGCGGTCCTGCTGCTGGGTTGTTGCCCTCCTACGGCCTCCTCCACGTCTCCTGATGTACTGGCCTGTCTCCTGGTAGCGCCTCCATGCTCTGGACACTACGCTGACAGACACAGCAAACCTTTTTGCCACAGCTCGCATTGATGTGCCATCCTGGATGAACTGCACTACCTGAGCCACTTGTGTGGGTTGTAGACTCCGTCTCATGCTACCACTAGAGTGAGAGCACCGCCAGCATTCAAAAGTGACCAAAACATCAGCCAGGAAGCATAGGAACTGAGAAGTGGTCTGTGGTCACCACCTGCAGAATCACTCCTTTTTTGGGGGTGTCTTGCTAATTGCCTATAATTTCCACCTTTTGTCTATTCCATTTGCACAACAGCATGTGAAATTTATTGTCAATCAGTGTTGCTTCCTAAGTGGACAGTTTGATTTCATAGAAGTGTGATTGACTTGGAGTTACATTGTGTTGTTTAAGTGTTCCCTTTATTTTTTTGAGCAGTGTAGGTTTTTTTGTGTATTAAAAATAAAAAATGTATTTTTTAATGTATTAAAAATAAAAAACTGAAAAAAAGTATTTACATAAATATTCAGACCCTTTGCTATGAGACTGGACATTGAGCTCAGGTGCATCCTGTTTCCATTGATCATCCTTGAGATGTTTCTACTTGATTGGAGTCCACCTGTGGTAAATTTAATTCATTGGACATGATTTGGAAAGGCACACACATGTCTATATAATTGCCACAGCTCGCATTGATGTTGACAGTGCGTGTCAAAGCAAAAACCAAGCCATGAGGTCGAAGGAATTGTATGCAGCATTGAAAGTCCCAAAGAACACAGCGGCCTCCATCATTCTTAAATGGAAGAAGTTTGGAACCGCCAAGACATATCCTAGAGCTGGCCGCCCGGCCAAACTGCACAAACGGGGGAGAAGGGCCTTGGTCAGGGAGGTGACCAAGAACCCGATGGTCACTCTGACAGAGCTCCAGAGTTCCTCTGTGGAGATGGGAGAACCTTCCAGAAGGACAACCATCTCTGCGGCACTCCACCAATCAGGCCTTTATGGTAGAGTGGCCAGACAGAAGCCACTTCTCAGTAAAAGGCACATGACAGCCCGCTTAGAGTTTGTCAAAAGGCACCTAAAGACTCTCAGACCATGAGAAACAAGATGAATGATGAAACCAAGATCAACTCTTAGGCCTGAATGCTAAGCGTCACGTCTGGCGGAAACTTGGCACCATCCCTACGGTGAAGCATGGTGGTGGCAGCATCATGCTGTGGGGATGTTTTTCAGCGGCAGAGACTGGGAGACTAGTCAGGATCGAGGCAAAGATGAACGGAGCAAAGTACAGCGAGATCCTTGATGAAAACCTGCTCCATAGCGCTCAGGACCTCAGACTGGAGCGAATGTTCACCTTTCAACATGACAACGACCCTAAGCACACAGCTAAGACAATGCAGGAGTGACTTCGGGACAAGTCTCTGAATGTCCTTGAGTGGCCCAGCCAGAGCCCGGACTTGTCGAAGATCGAAAATCTCTGGAGACCTGTAAATAGCTGTGCAGCAATGCTCCCCATCCAACATGACAGAGCTTGAGAGGATCTGCAAAGAAGATTGGGAGAAACTCCCCAAATATAGGTGTGCCAAGCTTGTAGCATCATACCCAAGAAGACTCAAGGTTGTAATCGCTGCCAAAGGTGCTTCCACAAAGTACTGACTAGAGGGTCTGAATACTTATGTAAATGTGATCATTCTAAAAACCTGTTTTTGCTTTGTCATTATGGGGTATTGTCTCTCTCTCTCCCACTCACTCTCTTTCTCTCAGGGTTTTTAAGTAGAGGGGTCTGCTCTGGCCTCTGCCCCCAGGCTGCCTGTTACTTGGGCAGGCTGGTTGGTTTGGTGACGAGTGAAGTCTGCGTGTTCTCTCCTTGTTCATCTTTACTTACCTCTCCTGGCTTCTATTACATTCCCTGTCTGTCCTTCATGTTTCATTAATCCTCCTAAGCCTCCTACACACTCCTCCCCAGCCCTGTCTACTCAATTCAAGCCCTTAGTTCTGTAACTCACACACAATCTATGCTGAAGGTTAGAGGTCAGTCTCTTGTTCCAGTTTGTGACACTAACTCCTTTCGATGAAGTCTCTAGTTACCAATGCCTCCTCAGTCCAGTCGGTCCCTACCTAAATGTTTTGAATGCAGGTCCAGATAATTGGGAATGATATATGAGTGCTGTGTTCAGGGAGAACAGCTCTGTGAATGTTCTCGCACTGTTGGTCTTTGCTTTGTGTTAGCGAAACAGAACTCTGTTGTTTCCTGATCCTACCCAATTACCGAGCTATCCTCTCTCTCTCTCTCTCTCCCTCTCTCCCTCTCTCTCTCTCTCTCTCTCTCTCTCTCTCTCTCTCTCTCTCTCTCTCTCTCTCTCTCTCTCTCTCTCTCTCTCTCTATCTCTCTTTGTTTCTCCTGTTTAGCTCTCTCTCTCTCTCTCTCTATCTCTCTTTGTTTCTCCTGTTTAGCCCTCTCTCTCTCTCTCTCTCTCTCTCTCTCTCTCTCTCTCTCTCTCTCTCTGTCTCTCTCTCTCTCTCTCTCTCTATCTCTCTCTGTATCTCCTGTTTAGCTCTCTCTCTCTCTCTCTCTCTCTCTCTATTTCTATATATCCCTCTCTCTCCCTCTCCTTCTCTTTATAGAGGGCTAATTTGTCCTTGAATTAAATGAAAATAAAGAGATCGGTCTCCAGTGACGAGGTGAGATGTGATAATAGCGTGTGGATGTCTGGCAGTGAAAATAGAGGTTTGTGTGTGTGTGTGTGTGTGTGTGTGTGTGTGTGTGTGTGTGTGTGTGTGTGGTGTGTGTGTGTGTGTGTGTGTGTGTGTGTGTGTGTGTGTGTGTGTGTGTGTGTGTGTGTGTGTGTGTGTGTGTGTGTGTGTGTGTGTGTGTGTGTGTGTGTGTGTGTGTGTGTGTGTGTGTGTGTGTGTGTGGAGGGGAAAGGGGAAAGGGGTCCAGCTGCCTACCCCAGGGGTGTTCTGGCGCAGGCCCGTCTCTTTGACAGCTCAGTAGAGTAGACACTCCAACACCACCTGTCCTCCAGGCGTGCACACACACATACATACACACACACACACACACACACACACAAAGACACACACACACACACACAAAGCTCTATTTTTACTGCCAGACATACACACACATGCAGATAGAGAGAGATCAGACCCAGACACCACACATAAATACTGGGCACACAAACAGATGTTCTCTCTAAATGTACACTGTACACTTCCACATTCACACATAGACACGCGTGGCATGGATGCATGCATAATGAAGAGAACATTTATGCATACAAGACACACACAGAGACACTCAGAACAGATTCATATTCATATCCATGTGTTTGCATAGTAATGGTATCAGTTACAATCTTTATTTCTCTCTCTTTTTCTAACAAACACACCCTCAATCACACATACACACATAAACTCAAAAAAGCCTAGATAAGTCCTTCTCATGCCAGAAGCCATACGAAGCTTCCATTGAATCCACAGCGCCATGGCAAAAGGACAACAATTTTGTGGTTGCTTTGTTGACAATCCTCCCTCCTCCTTTTGTTGTCTGCGTACAAAACCACGTGGGCAATTTGGAAGAGTTTCATCCCGGATTAAAAACAAAACAATGGAGCGTAAAAAGCAGCTGTGAGCCAAACACAGCCCCAGCTATAGACACACTGGAGAATCCTCTGTACACACACACACACACACACACACACACACACACACACACACACACACACACACACACACACACACTGCTTCACTCCTACTGATACCACCATGTGACAAAAGCCCTTTCGGTTTTGCGTATCGATTGGATTGGCCAGTTATCCACACTGAAACAGTGGGAGCCAATGAGGGGCCTGTTTGATGTTGACTGCTTTCGGAGATCCTTTGTTCTTTTCCTGTTTCGGAGCAGAATATGGAGTAGCAACGTATAAAAACAGTAGTAGGCTCTTTGTACTGTATGAGAGATGTGTGTCTCCGTATAGAAAGCGAGCAGAGTGCGCTTTAGACACCAGAGGCTTTAATAGAAAAGCAGACATGATGAAATCAATAAAGTTAGATTGTCACCGTGGGGGAAATTGGACGAGCGGTTTATTGGTGCTGGTTTTAATGGGGAAACTTCAGCTAAGTAGGGAGCTACTTTATTATAGAGCCAAGTCTGGTTCTGTAGAGACTCTGATAGACAGGCTCTTCAATATAGTGACATGGAAGAGATGGTAGTGCCACTTGGGTTGCAAAGCTACTGGTATTTTACCAAAGTTACCTGCATCTTCAGTAATTAACAGACAATCTATGGTAACTTTGGGCATTTATACTTGAATAACTTTTAAACAATGTATTCATACTGTATATAGTATACATGTTTTATATGTGTCCATGTTGTCCATGAGTTTCTAGTAGATAGACCTAAGGTTCAAGAGAAACTAGCCTAATTAATGAAAAAAGCATCTAATCATCAATGGCATTATTTTTATTAACTCTTTAACTCTGGACTTTTCTTCACAACTGCCACCAGTTTGACGCCAAAACATTGACCACAAATACTTTTTTACATAGTAAAATAAAAAATATATAAATAAATATATAACGACTATTTCATGCTGAAAACCATCATATTAAACACCAATGGTATAAGTTGATGATTTATATTTAGAATAATGTTTTACAGCTTTGTCATTCTATTTTCTAAATGTGACCAACCGCCTTGATTCGGTCTTATGTAGCAACATTTGAAATTGTGTTTTTACATTGGATAAAAGTAGAGACTCAGAGCTACAAAATTGTATATTTTGCAGTTAAGGAACAATGGAAAAGTAATTCTCCTTGAATGTTGATAAACTTGTAACTCCACTTTTTGAGGCCCTTGAATGTTTTGGTACACCTACTGGAGAGCTCCTTTGTCTCCACCCATTCAGCATTGTTCACACCCTCTTAAGCCGTAGCCCCACCCATCTCTTTAAGGATTCACATGAGAGGCCATGTGCTAAAGGCCATGTAGTGTGGTAAAGATTAAGACTAAAAGTAGTTTCCTCCAATAAGGAACAATTCCAGGTAAACAGAAAGTGTCCAGATAAAATATTTTATAAATATTAGTGACACACTTGTCTAAATTGATGGGTCATGTGAAAGAAATGTGATAACCCCCAGCCACATCTTGCTAAGTGAATGGGTCTCTGCAGGTGTAAACAGTACAGCCAAATGGTTACTTGCATAGTAGCAACATCAAAAATAGACAGTGTCAATATAAAGAAAAAAATAAGTGTAAATGCCATTAGAGAAAGAACAAAACAATATGCAGTATGTACAAGAACAATATCAATAACAATATGAGTGATACTAGTGATTGATGAGGTAGTTATATGCATACAATCGGGGGTAAAGTGGCTGAGCAGCAGGATAAAACATTTTTTTTAGCAGCATTTTATGTTAGGAGAGAGTCATGTGAATGTCCATGGAGGCACTGCAGATAGTACTGATGACTGAGAACTCACCCCCAGTGATGAACTGGTCCGTCCGAACCCCGCATGAACAAGGGAATATATATTCGGAGATCCTGTTTCTGTCCTGCCCTTAACTTTGATGCAGGACATGTGATGTCTATAGCCTCTTTGTCGCAATACTCCCTGATCTTCTCAAAAAGATAGTTTGTCTAGCTGTGTCCAGTCCAGGTGGTGCTTGTACAGGCAGACCATCTATGGGAGGAAGGATGTCAGCGTTGCGTAGCAGCTGAAACCAGGTCCTGACTGAGTCCGAACGCTCCTTGGAGACAACAACACCAGACTCCAGAGCATCGAAGCTGTTAAACAGGAAATAACAAAAAAATGTTGAAGACATTACAACTTTGCATAACATCCATTCACCTCCCAAATTTAGATAAGAAGAATAACCTCATACAATGCAATGAAAATGATATTCACCTGAAGTGCTGGTGTTGCTTGATCTGTGGCAGCGGCCTGAAGTACGGAGTCAGGTGTTGTTGCCAGCCATAGCTTTCCACCAGCACCGTACCATCCTCCAGTCCAATCAGATGTGGGATGTTGACCCCTGTCACAGTGCTGTCCTTCACAACACCAGCAATCTCAGACAAAGTCTTCACCCTGGTCTTTATGAAGCGCTGCTTGATGAGGCCGAAGCACCAGTCGAGGGCAAACTTGGTGTGGCCTGTGATCAAGCACTGCCAGCACAGATCTGTCCGGGGCTTAGTGCTTGAGATGCGGGGCAGCAATTTTCTCCACAGATTCCTGAAGGAAGACAGGCCGACTACAAGTACCTCTGGAAGACAGCCCGACTACAAGTACCTCTAGAAGACAGCCCGACTACAAGTACCTCTGGAAGACAGCCCGACTACAAGTACCTCTGGAAGACAGCCCGACTACAAGTACCTCTGGAAGACAGCCCGACTACAAGTACCTCTGGAAGACAGCCCGACTACAAGTACCTCTGGAAGACAGCCCGACTACAAGTACCTCTGGAAGACAGCCCGACTACAAGTACCTCTGGAAGACAGCCCGACTACAAGTACCTCTGGAAGACAGCCCAACTACAAGTACCTCTGGAAGACAGCCCGACTACAAGTACCTCTGGAAGACAGCCCGACTACAAGTACCTCTGGAAGACAGCCCGACTACAAGTACCTCTGGAAGACAGGCCGACTACAAGTACCTCTGGAAGACAGCCCAACTACAAGTACCTCTGGAAAATACAGAAAAAATGTGGGATCAATAAAAGTAGTCCCAATCATGTTGGAGGTCAATGAAATAATCAGAACGTGTTGTTTATGCTTTACATACCAAGTGTTGTCATCAATTCCTTGTGGAGACGCCACACTGCTGCTTTTGTCACATGGGATGGTAGCAGCTTTCCACCAAAGTGTTTGTGTCCTGGATGGTGTCCTGGTAATACTATTGCATTATCCTCTGGGTGGAGTCCTGGTAACACTATTGCATTGTCCTCTGCGTAGTTGTTGATGAAGTTCATAACTCGCTGTAAGTCCTCATGCTTCAGGTGTAACCTGTTCTTGCTTGGGTCGGATCTCTTTTTGGTGGGAGGCATTAGACCGTTATCCTTGTATGACTGGTGGAGGAGAGTCAGGCGTGTTCTACTGATGCTGAAAGACAAATTCTAGACACAAATATTTTAGCATTATTATACAATATATAGCTGTAATTACCGTCAGACACACCTGGCTAACTTGATGGGCCATGTAATCATCTGGCGAAGTGGAGTCTTTTGTTTAGACATGTAAGGTAAACTCACCCCATTCTGTAAAAATTCCACCATCACCACCACCATTCCTCCACCGTGTATTTTACATGTGATAAGGCCACCTGTGATAATCTGAAGTACCCAAAAGGGCCACTAGATGTCTTGTGATAGATTTTATCACATCCTTGAAAAATACCAACATTTGGGTAGTTTTCTTGTAAACTTTGAAAGTTTACAGTAATATACCCTCCCTTTGGAACCCTAAGTACCAGTGATTGAATGGAAAGCAATTCAGAAACATATTATTGTAGTAACACAACCAATACATTGACTGAATTAAAGGCATGCATTTAGTCTCTCTAGACAGACTGGTTGCCTCCCACAATGTACCAATGCTCGCTGTCTGTAGAAGTTCCGACATCTGTTGGGACCGAGAGGATGAGTCAGAAATGGGATGTGCTTCACGGGTCCCTGCCATAATCAGCTTGTTTCCCTAGCTAAACCGTTCATTTAAAGTTAAGTGAGTTAAACATAAGCATAAACATAAACATAAACAGACTTGTCTGTTTAAAGAGGACCCTCCCTGGAACAATTTTCCACTTTCAAAATGTTCAAGAGAATCCAACATCCTCCCCAGACTTTGTTCCATTGCTCCGAGGTCTGGGATGCATTCAGAAATATACAATCTTAGTGAATCAACCAATACTGAATAGAAAGCCTGACTGAATAGGAAGCATGACTGAATAGAAAGCATGACTGAATAGGAAGCATGACTGAATAGGAAGCATGACTGAATAGAAAGCATGACTGAATAGGAAGCATGACTGAATAGGAAGCATGACTGAATAGGAAGCATGACTGAATAGGAAGCATGACTGAATAGAAAGCATGAGTACAGAAAGATACCCTTATCCAGAGCAACTTTAACTATTCACACAGTGTATTCAACAAAGCAGTGGTGGAAAAAGTACATTTTCATACTGGAGTAAAAATAAAGATACCTTAATAGAAAATTACTGAAGTAAAAGTGAAAGTACCCGGTAAAATACTACTATATTTAAAGTATTTCGTTTTTAATGTACTTAAGTTCAATGGTGGAAAAAGTATTACATTTTCATACTTAATTAAAAAGTACAAGTAAATGCTATACATCAAATTCCTTATATTAAGCAAACCAGATGGCACCATGTTCTTTTTTGGGGGGGGGCCTGGGGCTCCCCAACACTCAGATATAATTTACAAATGTAGTATTTGTGTTTAGTGAGTCTGCCTGATCAGATGCAGTAGGGATGGCAACACGTTACAAGCAATTCCACAGTAATGGTATTGAGCTGGGATGCTGATTTTACAATTAAAATGTATGTCAAACATAAAACATTGATTTCAAAGTTTAAACAACCATATACCTCTAGGCACAATGACTACTTTTAACAATTTACACAGAACATTTTACAAAACATATTTACTGGAAGAACTGTGCAGATGCAGTTTGGTAAAGTCTCCCTCAGTTTTTATGCGACCACGTATTCCAAAAACTCTTAAATATCTGCTTCGAATTAAGATTCAACAATATCTGCAGAAAGAGTGGGATGTCAGAAATGGCATGACACATTGACTTTGAAAAATCTATTTTTGTTTTTGAACTACAGTAAATTAAGTCGATTAACACCAAGTAATGGAATTGCTGTGAAGGAATTTCATCGTGAGTCCCTGATCTGTACTACACAGAAATGCATAATTATGGATATGAATGTCATTCTCTTCATGGTGATGTATCTTAAATAGGTACACAAAGGTAGAAATATGCAATATCCTACTTTGCATATTTGGGTATTATTCTACAAACTGGCTATTATTTTGATGAGTTCTGCCCCAAACATAACCAAATCTGTACCAGTCATAGACGTCTATGTTTCATAAGTTTCAACATCAAAGTACAGTATAGTAGATCTCAGTAGAGTACTGTAGAATACAATCATGTAGAATACAGTACAGCTCAGCACAGAACAGTTCAGTACAGTACTTTACAGTAGCGACCAGTTCAGTAAATTAGAGTAGAGTACAGTACAACACAGAACATTATAGTGTACTCAACTACAATGTGCTCTGTGTTGTACTGTAATGAACTCTACTGTACCTTACTGAACTCTACTGTACTATACTGTACTGTACCTTACTGAATTCTACTGTACTATACTGTACTGTACCTTACTGAACTCTACTGTACTATACTGTACTGTACCTTACTGAACTCTACTGTACTATACTGTACTGTACCTTACTGAACTCTACTGTACTATACTGTACTGTACTGTACTGTACCTTACTGAACTCTACTGTACTATACTGTACTGTACTGTACTGTACTGACCTATACTCTACTTTTCTTTACTGTATTGTACTGAACTATTCTCTACTTTTCGTTACTGTACTGTACTCTACTGTACGCTACTGTTCAATACTGTACTGTGCTGTCCAAACTTGTGAACTCAACTATGGTTTATGACTACTATGATTACCCATTGTAGCCAATTCAATTGCAGAAATTCCGTTACCAATCTTCCGTTATTTTGGTGCCAGAATTTGACTGTAGGGTGTCAGCAAATATAATTAAAAGTTGTACTAATACAAAGATCCTTATACTGTATGTCTCCCCTTTCATCTGTGTCTGGTGTTAGCTAGTTCTTGACTAGCTAGGTCTTCATCCAGCATGTAACAAAAGCCATTTCACATAACTGATGCAATGGCAATGTTGTTTGAGTTGCTTTGTGTATCACCACATTTTCTTGAGATGATTTTACTGCAACGCTGCTCACTGCACCCGAGTTATTTGGCATAGGAGTTTCAAAGAGCTGTAAGTCAAGGCAAGCTCATGAATATATATATATATATAAGCTCCCCACCCACTCAGCCTGTCTTTTCAAACTTCCTAGTCGTTAGCCATGAGAGAAAAATACATAAAAAAATAAAATAAAATTGTCACTCAAAAGGCTATTTTACATGGGAATCAGAATGACTGTTCGGGACCTTTAAGACTTTTTCTAGTAGATGTTTTAAAGACCCCTTTTCCATCTGTTTGACCAGACATAAAATACTTAGCTTATTCCTAATTTTTAGGATGGAAAATGGTTGAAAAATGTATATTCTGTATGCCTTAATTTCTCAAAAATATTAGCTTTCATTTCACACCTATTTTTTTTAAATCTTAGTGCTTCAGGCAAAATTAGGGAAAATGTACTTACTATGACTGAAATATGCAGTTGTCCCACCTAACTATCTTCAGATAAATGCACTAAATGTAAGTCGCTCTGGATAAGAACGTCTTCTAAATGACAAAAATGTTAAATGTAATTTTGCTTTCTCCTTGACTTGTTCAGATATTTTCTGGATTGTTTCCTTATTATCTGCATGACTAATCTTAATGCAAGAGAATTACTCTAACTGACACTGAATATTAAAACAAGCCTAGACATGAATTATGGATGAATTATTATGGTCCTTTGTAGCTCAGTTGGTAGAGCATAGTGCATTTAAGGCTAGGGTAGTGGTTTTATTTGTCTCTGTCTCTCTCTCTGCCTCTTTGTCTCTCTTTCTTCCTTCCTTCCTTTCTTTCTTTGTCTTTCTCTCTGTCTCCACTCTCTCCACTGACTGTTGTTCATTCAGTAGCCCCCTCCATAGTTTTCAGAGGCTGTTATGGTGAGTGCCTGTGAATGACCGTTGATAGGCGATGAGAGGTGGGGGTTGGGGGGGTTGGAGAGACGAAGATGCTTCTTAACATCACAATGCAGCAGGTCTTCAGAAGTCAGAGAAGATGAAAGAAACCATTCTTTATTCTTGTGCTTTTCCAGCTCATCATCTCCACTTCTCTCCTCCCTCTTTACCTTCCCTCGCTCCTCTCTCATTTTGAATTATCTGTTTATTCTGCCCTTAGCGTTCTCTCTATCTTTATCACTCTCCCTTCTTTCCTCTACTCCTCCCTGTATGTATTTCTCTCTCTTCCTCTACAACCTCTATCACTCCTCTCTCTCCCCTGACCCATCTCTCCCTCTCCATCTTCTCTCCCCTCCATCCTCCCTCTCCTCTCTTCCTCTCCATTTCTCCTCTCCTCTCTTCCCTTCAACCCACTCTCCCTCCCCATACTCTCTCCCCTCCATCCAACCTCTTCTCTCTCTCCATCCTCCCTCTCCTCTCTCCCCCTCAACCCTCTCTCCCTCTCCAACCGCAACCCTCTCTCACCCTCTCTCCCCCTCCATCCCCCTCTCCTCTCTCCCCCCCATCCCCCCTCTCCTCTCTCCCCCTCCATCCTCCCTCTCCTCTCTCCCCTCTCTTGCCCCCTATTTGGAGGATAGGTAATGACATAAGGGGACTAGGGTATATGGGTAAACAGTGACAGACGTGAGGCCTGGATCAATAGGGACTCGGCTAGTCCCACATCACCTGCTAAACATCCACGTGTCCCTAACAGCCTGATGGTTACCACGGTGTCCTAACAGCTAGATGGTTACCGTGGCTTTTATTTAAAAAAATGTTTCTGTAACAGAGCAGCCAGCAAAACCCATCATAGAAACCAGCAGGGAAACCAAACACAACATTTTTTTTTTATTTTTTTTTTATTTTACCGTTATTTTACCAGGTAAGTTGACTGAGAACACGTTCTCATTTGCAGCAACGACCTGGGGAATAGTTACAGGGGAGAGGAGGGGGATGAATGAGCCAATTGTAAACATACACAGAATACTTTTTTCCCCTTTCTGTTTATAAAGTGGCGATATTCAACCCATTATTCTTCCATTTTAAAGGTCCTGGTCTGAGTGGGGAGGGGAAAACTGGCATTTTGCTGTTATTGACAGAGAGGTTTGGAACTCTCTTTCTATTAACTAATAATGTCACCAGGCAGGACAAAACTCCAGCCCACCAAAACAGACTGTCTGTTCATTCTCATTGGTCTATTAACTAATAATGTCACCAGGCAGGCCAAAACTCCAGCCCACCAAAACAGGCTGTCTGTTCATTCTCATTGGTCTATTAACTAATAATGTCACCAGGCAGGCCAAAACTCCAGCCCAACAAAACAGCCTGTCTGTTCATTCTCATTGGTCTATTAACTAATAATGTCACCAGGCAGGCCAAAACTCCAGCCCACCAAAACAGGCTGTCTGGTCATTCTCATTGGTCTATTAACTAATAATGTCACCAGGCAGGCCAAAACTCCAGCCCACCAAAACAGGCACACATTCCAGGTGGTCTTTTGAAACAGCTCTTACACTAAAAGGACATTATCATCATTTTAACAATTACACAGTATTTTTCCTATCTCATGATGTGGAAATATAAAACACAGCAAAATCAGGTTTTTGACTGCACTGGGCCTTTAATGGAAAACAGTGTGTCTGTTGCTGTTCGGTTGGTACATTCTGTACTGGAACAGGGAATTACAAATATACTTTACAGCACAATACAGTCGAGACCCCCACTTGTGTTGTCAAGAATGATTAACACTTGTTGTATTTGGCTGAAAACAAATTGGAATGATTTGATCAAAATAATTTGTCCATCTACTGTCAATTGTGGTTAGTGGTCTTTAATGTCATAAAGGTTAATAAGAGGATGTTGTTTCTCTACTAATTGACTCTTTTTCTCCCTCTCTTTCCGGTGCTATTCCTTTCTGTTTAATGGATGTGGAAAAAGGTAAGAGCACTTATTTCTTCTCTATTTGTAGTTGTGATTTTGTTCGGCGACCAAGTTCCAAAGAGGATTAGGGCGAGTTTGGAGCTAAGACACTTGGATAATGACTTTTTAAAGTCATTAGCAAAGCCCTCCAATTGAGTAAGTAATTAAACAAGCTTGTGGCATATATCAAATGAAATGAAGCAATGCTCAGAGAATACAATGCACACACACACACACACAAACATGCACAAATACGCACTAAAGCGCACACACGTAAGCAAGCACATACACACACAAGCACACACAAACACTTGCGCATACCCACATACGCTCTTTCTCTCTCTCTCTCCCGATCATTCTCTGTTACGCACACACCCTGAGAAGCTTGCAGGGATTCTTAGAAATTACACTACTTGATCAAAAGTATGTGGACACCTGCTCGTCGAATATCTAATTCCAAAATCATGGCCATTCATGTGGAGTTGTTCCCCCCTTTGCTGCTATAACAGCCTGCACTCTTCTGGGAAGGCTTTCCACTAGATGTTGGAACATTGCTTTAGGGACTTGCTTCCATTCAGCCACAAGAGCATTAGTGAGGTCGGGCACTGATGTTGGGTGGTTAGGTCTGGCTCGCAGTCGGCGTTCCAATTCATCCCAAAGGTACACGGTGGGGTTGATCTCGACAAACCATTTCTGTATGGACCTCGCTTTGTGCATGGGGGCATTGTCATGCTGAAACAGGAAAGGGCCTTCCCAAACTGTTGCCACAAAGTTGGAAGCACAGAATCATCTAGAATGTCATTGTATGCTGTAGTGTTAAGATTTCCCTTCACTGGAACTAAGGGGCCTAGCCCGAACCATGAAAAACAGCCCTAGACCATTATCCCTCCTCCTTCACAGTTGGCACTATGCATTGGGGCAGGTAGCGTTCTCCTGGCATCCGCCAAACCCAGATTCGTCCGTCGGACTGCCAGATGGTGAAGGGTGATTCATCTCTCCAGAAAACACGTTCCTACTGCTCCAGAGTTTAATGGTGGCGAGCTTTACACCACTCCAGCTGACGCTTGGCATTGCACATGGTGATTTTAGGCTTGTATGCGGCTTCTCGGCCATGGAAACCCATTTCATGAAGCTCCTGACGAACTGTTCTTGTGCTGACGTTGCTTCCAGAGGCAGTTTGGAACTCGGTAGTGAGTGTTGCAATGGAGGACAGATGATTTTTACGTGCTACACGCTTCAGCACTCAGCGTCCCATTCTGTGAGCTTGTTTGGCCTCCCACTTAGCGGCTGAGCTGTTGTTGCTCCTAGACGTTTCCACTATACAATGGATTTTTGCTCGATTTGATACACCTGTCAGCAACGGGTGTGGCTGAAATAGCCGAATCCACTCATTTCAAGTGGTCGCCACATACCTTTGCGTATATAGTGTACATGTCCAGAGGTAGAGATGGTTTTCTCCTTCTTTGTGAGCTGCAATTGCTGTCTACATGAGGAATAATAAAATGCACATTTTCATTCTCCAATAGCCATTACACTGGTTTTACCATTTGTTAAATACACTAGAGCTGGCCAGGGAGAAAGTTATTGCCACAGGTTTTTTACTCAAATCATATCAAATGTTATTTGTCACATGCTTCGTGAACGACAGGTAGACTAACAGTGACATGGTTACCCACGGGCACATGCCAACAAAGCGGAGAGAAATAAAGATAAATAATCTAAATATAATAACACAAGGAAGAAATACACAATGAGTAATGATAACATGGCTATATACACGGGGTACCAGTAACGAGTTGACGTTCAGGGGTACGAGGTAATTGAGGTACTGTATGTACATATAGGTAGGGATAAAGTGACTAGGCAACAGGATAGATAATAAACAGTAACAGCAGCGTATGTGATGAATCAGAAGAGCTAGTGCAAAAAGGGTATATACAAATAGTCTGGGTAGCTATTGGTAAACTCTTTAATGAACTATTTAGCAGTCTTATGGCTTGGGGGTAGAAGCTGTTCAAGGTTCTGTTGGTGCCAGACTTTGTGCATCGGTACCACTTGCCGTGCGTTAGCAGAGAGAACAGTCTATGACTTGGGTGGCCGGATAATTTTTAGGGCCTTCCTTTGACACCGCCTGGTATAGAGGTCCTGGATGGCAGGGAGCTCAGCCCCAGTGATGTTTTGGGCTGTACGCATTACCCTCTTAGTGCCTTGCGGTCAGATGCCAAGAAGTTGCCATACCAAGCGGTGATGCAGCCAGTCAAGATGCTCTCAATGCTGCAACTGTAGAATGTTTTGAGTATCTGAGGGCCCATGCCAAATCTTTTCAACCTCCTGAGGGGGA
Organism: Salvelinus alpinus; assembly: GCF_045679555.1. Classification (NCBI taxonomy): domain Eukaryota; kingdom Metazoa; phylum Chordata; class Actinopteri; order Salmoniformes; family Salmonidae; genus Salvelinus; species Salvelinus alpinus. Next base: position 25,420,920 of record NC_092092.1, on the reverse strand, counting down.
AGAGGCGTTGTCGTGCCCTCTTCACGACTGTGTTGGTGTGTGTGGACCCTGATAATTCCTTAGTGATGTGGAAACCGAGGAACTTGAAGCCCTCGACCTGCTCCACACCAGCCTCGTCGATATGGCTGGGGGCGTGCTCAGCCTTCCATTTCCTGCAGTCAACGATCAGCTCCTTTGTCTTGCTGATGTTGAGGGAGAGGTTGTTGTCCCCTCAGGAAATCCAGGATCCAGTTGCAGAGGGAGGTGTATAATCCCAGGGTCCTTAGCTTAGTGATGAGTTTGGAGGCCACTATGGTGTTGAACTCTAAACTGTAGTCAATAAACAGCATTCTCACCTAGGTGTTCCTTTTGTCCAGGTGGGAAAGGGCAGTGAGGCGTGCAATAGAGTTTGTGTCATCTGTGGATCTGTTGGGGTGGTATGTGAATTAATGAGGGTCCAGGGTGTCTGGGATGATGGTGTTGATGTGACCCATTACCAGCCTTTCCAAGCATTTCATGGCTACAGATGTGAGTGATTTGGGGGTGATTAGATGGTTCATTTAGACATGTTAACCTGCCATTCTTGGGCACAGGGACTATGGCACAGGACCGATTGAATCCTACTACATCGGCTCTGATGCTTGTTGGATGTGGCAATGCTTGCAAACAATCACGGATTACAAATGGAAACCCAGCCGCGAGCTGTCCAGTTATACGAGTTTACCAGACGAGCGAATTACCTTCTATGCTCTCTTCGAGGCCAGCAACACTGAACCATGCATGAGAACACCAGCTTTTACAGGACGACTTTGTGATCACGCTCTCCATAGCCAATGTAACAAACATGTAGGTATTACAGACTGGTTCAGGGAGAGGTTGAAAATGTCAGTGAAGACACTTGCCAGCTGGTCAGCGCATGCTCTGAGTACGTGTCCTGCTAATCCGGCCTTGTGAATGTTGACCTGTATAAAGGTCTTACTTGCAAAATAAAGGGTTACATACTGTATGTGTCCAAAAAAACTACAATATTTCCTGACCTTTCTTATATATCCTAGATATAGACCAGACACTTCAAAACCTTATTCCTTGTGATTTATTTTTTTACTGTCTTTTTTTCAATGCATTATTCAATGCTATTCTATGGACTAGAGGTATGGTCAGATTTGCCAAATGGAGGGAGAGCTTTGTATGCGTCTCTGGAGTAAAGATGATCTAGAGTTTTTTCGCCTCTAGTTGCACAGGTGACATGCTGGTAGAAATTAGATAAAACAGATTTCAGGTGAGAATTTTCTTGTTTGCTTATATCCCTACACCGCTCGTTGAGTGTGGTCTTAGTGCCAGCATTGGTTTGAAGTGGTAAATAGACAGCTACGAAAAATATAGAAGAAAACTCTCTTGGTAAATAGTGTGGTCTACAGCTTATCATGAGGTATTCTAACTCAGGCGAGCAGAACCTCGAGACTTCCTTAAAATTAGCGATTGCACACCAGCTGTTGTTAACAAAGAGATACACACCCACTCTCCTGAGCTGTCCCGACGCTGACATTCTGTCCTGCTGATATATAGAAAAAACAGCTAGATTTATATTTAGAATGTCCTTGTTCAGCCACTACTTAGAGAAACATTGTATATTACAGTTCTTCAGAATACGTTGATACGATAATCTCGAACAGAGCTCATCCAGTTTATTCTCCAGTGATTGCACGTTCACCAATAGAATGGAGGGTAGAGGCGATTTATCCACTCTCCGACGTTGTCTCGTCAGGTATCCCACACGCAGGCCTCTATATCTCCGTCTCTTTCTTTGAGAGTCGGGGATTTGGGCCTGGTCCGGTATAATCAATGTCTTTTGCCTTCTACTCAATGAAGGAGAAGTTCTCATCCAAATCAAGGTTAGTGATAGCTGAGGTCAAAAAGCTAGTTTTGGTCATAGGAAATGATGGCGGAAACATTATGTACAAAAAAAGGTACCATCATTGCAAAAATAATCACAAAATAGCACAATTTGTCAGGAGCCTGTAAGACTTGCTCTATTCCCTCTAGTGCCATTCTACTAAGCCTATCATTAGTTTTCATCTTTCACTCTAGCTCGTGTTTCATCATTACTGTTTTGAAACACACATTCAGGCAGGTAGAATATTTTAAAAAGGCAGTTGTATTTATACAAGCTGAAATATTATAATCAATGAAGCCCAAACTCAGAGTTTGAAAAGAGATCTGAATTGAATTTAGGAGAACTTATATGTTAAGTTTGTTCTGTCAAATAATTTGTCTCATCACAACAATAGACTGCAGCAAAATACAAGAGGAAATTATATAGTCTGGGAAATTATCCATTTCCAGCTGTGTTGATGAAAAACACACCTTACTGACCGTGGCTGACCCTCTGTAATCATAGACTAAAGAGAGGACTGATACTTCAGACAGACTTTAATTTCAGTTGCACTTGATAGCCCAACCAATCAGAGCCAGAGTAGCATGTCCAATCGGCATGTCAATGTTCTGTTTTAATATGCTCTAGACTTTGTTCAGTAACACACCTACAGAGAAGCCTATCTCTTCTCCTCTCCTCTCACCTCTCCCCTTCCCTCTCCCTCCCCTCCCCTCCATAGCGTGCAGAAGGCCCCACGGCAGAGTGTGAAGAGAGGGAGAGAGAAGGAAGGAGAGAGATGGCGTGAAGAGGTTACCAGGGAGAGGTTAATGTCTCTTTAGTGATGCAACATGCAGTCAGACATGGTTCCTCAGTGTGTTAAACTCTCTGTGTGATCACCTAGTCCACAGAGACTAGTTAGGTCTCAGAGAGACTTGAGAGAATCGAAAACGGGACATTGGATAAACATGTTGTTTTGACTATATACTTTAGCTCCTAGCTCTGGACTGCTTAAATGTCCATAGCTTACTGTAATGGGTCTCTACATCCACCATACTGGCTTTGTAAGAAGTACCAGTCCCATTTTATTATTCACCATATTCATGCAGGGTTTTATATATAGGACATGTGCTGAAGTGGAACTGAGGCATTGTCAGTAATCCTCTACTCTGCTTCTCTTTCTTCTGTTGTTATGAAGGAACTGGCTGTTGGCGGTAGAATGAAAAGTTTTAGTCCCCTGGATGATCTGGTACATGGGGCTGTAGCTGGTAGCAGTGACTCAGTCAGGATGGGCTTGTCCTTGGCTTTAAACCTCACAAATTAGAGGGCTGTGTGTGAGTAAGGTTGTGTGATTGTGTTTCTTTGTCTGTGTCAGTGTGTGTGTGTGTGTGTGTGTGTGTGTGTGTGTGTGTGTGTGTGTGTGTGTGTGTGTGTGTGTGTGTGTGTGTGTGTGTGTGTGTGTGTGTGTGTGTGTGTGTGTGTGTGTGTGTGTGTGTGTGTGTGTGTGTGTGTGTGTGTGTGTGCTACAGAGCTTCAAAGAGGCTAAACTGGTGAAGGAAGGAGGATCTGTTTCTACGCTCTCTCTCTGCCAGAGACAATAAGTCAGCAGGGTACAATGAGAGGTCATCTCCTCTTCTCTCCACTCCTCTTCTCTCCTACCTGTCCACTCCACGCCTCCTCTCTCTACTCCTCTTCTCTCCAACTTTTTCACTCCTCTTCTCTCCACTCCTCTTCTCTCCTACCTCTCTACTCCACTCCTCTTCTCTCAACTTCTCTTCTCTCCAACCACTCCACTCCACTCCTCTTCTCTCCTACCTCTCCACTCCTCTTCTCTCCACTCCTCTTCTCTCCTACCTTTCCACTCCTCTTCTCTCCACTTCTCTTCTCTCCTACCTCTCCACTCCTCTTCTCTCCACTCCTCTTCTCTCCTACCTCTCTACTCCACTCCTCTTCTCTCAACTTCTCTTTTCTCCAACCACTCCACTCCACTCCTCTTCTCTCCTACCTCTCCACTTCTCTTCTCTCCACTCCTCTTCTCTCCAACCTTTCCACTCCTCTTCTCTCCACTCCTCTTCTCTCCTACCTCTCCACTCCACTCCTCTTCTCTCCACTCCTCTTCTCTCTTACCTCTCTACTCCACTCATCTTCTCTCCCACCTCTCCACTCCACGCCTCTTCTCTCTACTCCTCTTCTCTCCTACCACTCCACTCCTCTTCTCTCCTACCTCTCCACTCCTCTTCTCTCCTACCATTTCTCTCCTACCTCTCCACTCCACGCCTCTTCTCTCTACTCCTCTTCTCTCCTACCTATCCCCTCCACTCCTCTTCTCTCCTACCTCTCCACTCCACGCCTCTTCTCTCCTACCTCTCTACTCCACTCTTCTTCTCTCTACTCCACTTCTCTCCTACCTCTCTACTCCACTCCTCTTCTCTCCACTCCTCTTCTCTCCTACCTCTCCACTCCACTCCCCTTCTCTCCTACCTCTCCACTCCAAGCCTCTTCTCTCCTACCTCTCTACACTCCTCTTCTCTCTACTCCTCTTCTCTCCTACCTCTCTACTCCACTCCACTCCTCTTCTCTCTACTCCTCTTCTCTCCTACCTCTCTACTCCACTCCTCTTCTCTCCAATCCTCTTCTCTCATACCTCTCCACTCCACTCCTCTTCTCTCCTACCTCTCCACTCCACGCCTCTTCTCTCTACTCCTCTTCTCTCCTACCTCTCCCCTCCACTCCTCTTCTCTCCTACCTCTCCACTCCACTCCTCTTCTCTCCTACCTCTCCACTCCACGCCCCTTCTCTCCTACCTCTCTACTCCACTCCTCTTCTCTCAACTTCTCTTCTCTCCTACCTCTCCACTCCTCTTCTCTCCACTCCTCTTCTCTCATACCACTCCACTCCTCTTCTCTCCTACCTCTCCACTCCACTCCTCTTCTCTCCTACCTCTCCACTCCACACCCCTTCTCTCCTACCTCTCTACTCCACGCCTCTTCTCTCAAATTCTCTTCTCTCCTACCTCTCCACTCCTCTTCTCTCCACTCCTCTTCTCCCATACCTCTCCACTCCACTCCCCTTCTCTCCTACCTCTCCACTCCACGCCTCTTCTCTCTACTCCTCTTCTCTCCTACCTCTCCCCTCCACTCCCCTTCTCTCCTACCTCTCCACTCCACTCCTCTTCTCTCCTACCTCTCCACTCCACGCCCCTTCTCTCCTACCTCTCTACTCCACTCCTCTTCTCTCAACTTCTCTTCTCTCCTACCACTCCACTCCTCTTCTCTCAACTTCTCTTCTCTCCTACCTCTACCCTCCACTCCTCTTCTATCCTACCACTCCACTCCTCTTCTCTCTACTCCTCTTCTCTCCTACCTCACTACTCTACTCCTCTTCTCTCCACCCCTCTTCTCTCCTACCTCTACAGAGACAATAAGTCAGCAGGGTACAATGAGAGGTCATCTCCTCTCCACTCCTCTTCTCTACTCCTCTTCTCTCCTACCTCTCCACTCCTCTCCCCTCCACTCCTCTTCTCTCCTACCTCTCCACTCCTCTCCCCTCCACTCCTCTTCTCTCCTACCTCTCCACTCCACTCCTCTTCTCTCCCCTCCTCGTCTCTCCTACCCTTTCACTACCACTTCACTTCTCTTCTCTCCACTTCTATTCTCTCCACTTTACTCCTCTTCTCTCCTCTCCTCTTATCTCCTAACTCTCCGCTCCACTCCTCTTCTCTCCACTCCTCTCCACTCCTGTTCTCTTCACTCTACTCCTCTTCTCTCCTACCTCTCCACTCCACTCCTCTTCTCTCCACTCCTCTTCTCTCCTACCTCTCTACTCCACTCCTCTTCTCTCAACTCCTCTTCTCTCCTACCTCTCTACTCCTCTTCTCTCCTACCTCTCCACTTCACTCCTCTTCTCTCCTACCTCTCTACTCCACTCCTCTTCTCTCTACTCCTCTTCTCTCCTACCTCTCTACTCCACTCCTCTTCTCTCTACTCCTCTTCTCTCCTACCTCTCCACTTCATTATTCTCTCCTACCTCTCCACTCCTCTTCTCTCCACTCCTCTTCTCTCCTACCTCTCCACTCCACTCCTCTTCTCTCAACTTCTCTTCTCTCCTACCTCTCCACTCCTCTTCTCTCCACTCCTCTTCTCTCCTACCTCTCCACTCCACTCTTCTTCTCTCCACTCCTATTCTCTCCTACCTCTCCACTCCTCTTCTCTCAACTTCTCTTCTCTCCACCTCTCCACTCTCTTCTCTCCAGTCCTCTTCTCTCCTACCTCTCCACTCTACTCCTCTTCTCTCCACTCCTATTCTCTCCTACCACTCCATCTCCTCTTCTCTCCACTCCTCTTCTCTCCTACCTCTCCCCTCCACTCCTCTTCTCTCCTACCAACTCCACTCCTCTTCTCTCAACTCCTCTTCTCTCCTACCTCTCTACTCCTCTTCTCTCCTACCTCTCCACTTCACCCCTCTTCTCTCCTACCTCTCCACTCCACCCCTCTTCTATCCTACCTCTCCACTTTACTCATCTTCTCTCCACTCCTCTTCTCTCCTAACTCTCCGCTCCACTCCTCTTCTCTCCACTCCTCTCTACTCCACTCCTCTTCTCCCCTACCTCTCCCCTCCACTCCACTCCTCTTCTCTCTAATCCTCTTCTCTCCTACCTCTCCACTCCACTCCTATTCTCTGCTACCTCTCCCCTCCACTCCTCTTCTCTCCTACCTCTCTACTCCAGTCCTCTTCTCTCTACTCCTCTTCTCTCAACTCCTCTTCTCTCCTACCTCTCTACTCCTCTTCTCTCCTACCTCTCCACTTCACTCCTCTTCTCTCCTACCTCTCCACTCCACCCCTCTTCTATCCTACCTCTCCACTTTACTCATCTTCTCTCCACTCCTCTTCTCTCCTAACTCTCCGCTCTACTCCTCTTCTCTCCTACCTCTCCACTTCACTCCTATTCTCTCCTACCACTCCACTCCTCTTCTCTCCACTCCTCTTCTCTCCTACCTCTCCACTCCTCTTCTCTCCTACCACTCCACTCCTCTTCTCTCAACTCCTCTTCTCTCCTACCTCTCTACTCCTTTTCTCTCCTACCTCTCCACTTCACTCCTCTTCTCTCCTACCTCTCTACTCCACTCCTCTTCTCTCTACTCCTCTTCTCTCCTAACTCTCCACTCCACTCCTCTTCTCTCCACTCCTCTTCTCTCCTACCTCTCCACTCCACTCCTCTTCTCTCCTACCTCTCTACTCCACTCCTCTTCTCTCTACTCCTCTTCTCTACTTCCTCTCCTCTCCACTCCTCTTCCCTCCTACCTCTCCTCTCCACTCCTATTCTCTCCACTCTACTCCTCTCCACTCCTCTTCTCTCCACTCCTCTTCTCTCCTACCTCTCCACCCCACTCTTCTCTCTACTCCTATTCGTTCCTACCTCTCTACTCAACTCCTCTTCTCTCCTACCTCTCCAATTTACTCCTCTTCTCTCTATTCCTCTTCTCTCCTACCTCTCCACTCCACTCCTCTTCTCTCAACTTCTCTTCTCTCCTGCCTCTCCACTCCTCTTCTCTCCACTCCTCTTCTCTCCTACCTCTCCACTCCACTCCTCTTCTCTCTACTCCTCTTCTCTCCTACCTCTCCAATCCACTCCTCTACTCTCCACTCCTATTCTCTCCACTCTACCCCTCTTCTCTCCTACCTCTCTCATCCACTCCTCTTCTCTCCTACCTCTCTACTCCACTCCCCTTCTCTCCACTCCTCTTTTCTCCTACCTCTCCACTCCTCTTCTCTCCACTCCTCTTCTTTCCTTCCTCTCCCCTCCATTCCTCTTATCTCCTACCACTCCACTCCTCTTCTCTCAACTTCTCTTCTCTCCTACCACTCCAATCCTCTTCTCTCCACTCCTCGTCTCTTCTCTCCTACCTCTCCACTCCACTCCTCTTCTCTCTACTCCACTCCTCTTCTCTCCCACTCCACTTTACTCTGCTTCTCTCCACTCCTCTTCTCTCCTACCTCTCCACTTCACTCTTGTTCCCTCCACTCCTATTCTCTCCACTTTATTCCTCTTCTCTCCTACCTCTCCTCTTCTCTCCTACCTCTCTACTCCACTCCTCTTCTCTCTGCTCCTCTACTCTCCTACCTCTCCCCTCCACTCCTCTTCTCTCTTACCTCTCCACTCCACTCCTCTTCTCTCTACTCCACTCCTCTTCTCTCCTACCTCTCCACTTTACTCCTCTTCTCTCCACTCCTCTTCTCTCCTACCTCTCCGCTCCACTCCTCTTCTCTCCACTCCTATTCTCTCCACTCTACTCTACTCCTCTTCTCTCCTACCGCTTCTCTCCTACCTCTCTCCACCACTCCTTTTCTCTTCTACCTCTCTACTCCACTCCGCTTCTCTCTACTCCTCTTCTCTCCTACCTCTCCTCTCCACTCCACTCCTATTCTCTGCTACCTCTCCCCTCCACTCCTCTTCTCTCCTACCTCTCTACTCCACTCCCCTTCTCTCTACTCCTCTTCTCTCCTACCTCTCTACTCCACTCCTCTTCTCTCCTACCTCTCCACTCCTCTCGACTCCTCTTCTCTTCTCTCTACTCTACTCCCCTCCACTTCACCACTCCTCTGCTCTCTTCTCATCTTTTCTTTTCTCTTCTCCACTCCTGTCCTCTTCTCTACTCCACTCAACTCCTCTTTTCTCCTCTCATCTCCATTTCTCTTCTCTCACTCCTCCTCTTTCCCTCTTTCACTCCTCTTTTTCACTCCTTACCTTCTGCTTCTCTACTCTCCTGAAGCTTGGTGGGTATAGGGCCATTAAAGTGTATATTTATACTATGGTTTCAAGTGATTGGGAACAATGATGGTGGTGATTATTATGATGATGATGACGAAGAGTCCTCTGAGCAGCAGTATTAGTTGTTGTCGTCTTTGGAGGGATACAGTACAGTAATACTCATCCTAGCATCATCAGGAATGTTTTTATAATAGAGTTTTATAGCATTAATATTACGTTGCCATTTCCTCCCCATCTTCCAGTGCTGTCTCTAGAGGCTTTATTGTCAGTAATTAACAAATGGCAGACAGAAAATCCTACGCCTGTTCTGTTTCTTCCACCTGAACGGGCTTGTATACACACACACACACACACACACACACACACACACACACACACACATGTAACGGATGTGAAATGGCTAGCTAGTTAGCGGGTACGCGCTACTAGCATTTCAATCAGTTACGTCACTTGCTCTGAAACCAATATGTAGTGTTGCCCCTTGCTCTGCAAGAGCCGCGGCTTTTGTGGAGCGATGGGTAACGACCGTGCTTCGTGGGCAACCGTTGTTGATGTGTGCAGAGGGTCCCTGGTTCGCGCCCGTGTCGGGGCGAGGGGACGGTTTAAAGTTATACTGTTACATTGATGCTGTTGACCCGGATCACTGGTTGCTGCGGAAAAGGAGGAGGTTGAAAGGGGGGTGAGTGTAACGGATGTGAAATGGCTAGCTAGTTAGCGGGTACGCGCTACTAGCATTTCAATCAGTTACGTCACTTGCTCTGAGACTTAAGTAGGGTTTCCCCTTGCTCTGCAAGGGCCGCGGCTTTTGTGGAGCGATGGGTAACGACGCTTCGTGGGTGTCAGTTGTTGATGTGTGCAGAAGGTCCCTGGTTCGCGCCCGTGTCGGGGCGAGGGGACGGTTTAAAGTTATACTGTTACATTGATGCTGTTGACCCGGATCACTGGTTGCTGCGGAAAAGGAGGAGGTTGAAAGGGGGTGAGTGTAACGGATGTGAAATGGCTAGCTAGTTAGCAGGTACGCGCTAGTAGCATTTCAATCAGTTACGTCACTTGCTCTGAAACCAATATGTAGTGTTGCCCCTTGCTCTGCAAGGGCCGCGGCTTTTGTGGAGCGATGGGTAACGACGCTTCGTGGGTGACTGTTGTTGATGTGTGCAGAGGGTCCCTGGTTCGCGCCCGTGTCGGGGCGAGGGGACGACGTAAAGTTATACTGTTACACACACACACACACACACACAATCCCACCCCCTATCACATACCAGAAGGGCCTGGCTCTTCCTCCATGTGTGCCATTATTCATTAAACTTTTCCCTTGGATTCACCGGGAATCTGTATATATGTAGCAAATAAAACATGTAATACTAGAAGGATCAGCGTACGTACATACAGGCTAATTAATGTTTGTCTTGTGGTGGGCCTCCACACTCCAACACATCCCAGATAATCCCCACCTGCACATCAAACAATATGGCTGACATTTACAGCTTCTATCCCCATCAAACACATCTCTCTAGATAGATTAGCATGCCCCATATTCGGGCCTCGGGTGCGTCCCAAATGGCACCTTATTCCCTACTTCAGGGTTCCCCAACTGGCGGCCAGCGGGCCGAATTTGGCTCGCACAGTGATTTTATTTGGACTCCAGATTTCGTTGTTGTGGTTGTTGTTGTTTTTACAGAAAAGACTGTAAAGACACCAGCAAATCAGCTCCAAGGGATTTTCATTTTGTAAATCTGTTCCAAAGTATTTCCACGCATAATAGAGAGATACAGTGCCTTCAGACAGTATTTTTACCCATTTACTTTTTCCACATTTTGTTGTGTTACGAAGTGGAATCTGCACAAAATACTCTGTAATGTCAAAGTGGATGAAAGAAATTGAATATTTGTTTTAAAAAAATGCATGAAAAATAAATCACTAATATACAGTATCTTTATTAAATAAGTATTCAACCCATGAGTCAATACATGTTAGAATCACCTTTGGTACTGATTACAGCTGTGAGTCTTTCTGGGTAAGTCTCTAAGAGATTTGCACACCTGGATTGTATACATATTTGCACATTATTATTTTTTTAAATCAAGTTGGTTGTTGATCATTGCTAGACAGTCATTTAAGTCGAAACTGAAACTAGGCCACTCAAGAACATTCAATGTTGTCTTGGTAAGTAACTCCCGTGTGTATCTGGCATTTTAGGTTATTGTCCTGCTGAAAGGTGAATTTGTCTCCCATTGTCTGTTGGAAAGCAGACTGAACCAGATTTTCCTCTAGGATTCTGCCTGTGCTTAGCTCTATTCCATTTATTTATATGATTAAAAAAACTACCTAGTCCTTGCAAATGACAAGAAGAACCTTAACATGATGCAGCCACCACCATGCTTGAAAATATGAAGAGTGATACTCAGTGATTTGCCCTAAACATAATGGTTTATATTCAGGATATAAAGTTAATCAAGTGCCTTGTTGCAAACAGGATGCATGTTTTGGAATATTTAAATTCTGTACAGGCTTCCTTCTTTTCACTCTGTCAATTAGGTTAGTATTATGAAGTAACTACTATGTTGTTGATCCATCCTCAGCTTACTCTCTCTTTCACAGCCATTCAACTTTCTGTTTTAAAGTCACCATTGGCCTCATGGTGAAATCATGTTTTTTTCCTCTCGGGCAACTGAGTTAGGACCGACGTTTGTATCTTTGTATTGACTGGGTGTATTGATACACCATCCAAAGAGTAATTAATAAATTCACCATGCTCAAAGGGATATATTTATTTTTTGCCCATCTACCAATAGGTGCCATTCTTTGTGAGGCATTTGAAAATGTCTCTGGTCTTTGTGGTTGAATTTGTGTTTGAAATTCACTGCTTGACTGAGGGACCTTGCAGATAATTGTGTGTGTGGGGTGAGGTAGTCATTCAAAAATGTTAAACACTATTATTGCACACAGAGTGAGTCCATGAAACGTATTATGTGACTTGTTAAGCACATGTGTTACGGCTCTCGTCGAAAGGAGTGGACCAAAGCGCAGCGTGGAAATTGTTCAGGATTTTTATTATCAAAAAACACTCAAACAAAATAACCAAAGTGAAAACGAAAGCGCACAGTTCTGTCAGGTACAGACACGAAACAGAAAACAAGATCCCACAACTGAAGGTGGGAAAAAGGGCTGCCTAAGTATGATCCCCAATCAGAGACAACGATAGACAGCTGCCTCTGATTGGGAACCACACTCGGCCAAAAACAAAGAAACAGAAAACATAGAATGCCCACCCAAATCACACCCTGACCTAACCAAATAGAGAAATAAAAAGGCTCTCTAAGGTCAGGGCGTGACACATGTTTACTTCTAAACTTATTTAGCCTTGCCATAACAAATGGGTTGAATATTTATTGACATTTCAGCTTCAAATTTTGTATTAATTAGTAAACATTTCTAAAAACATAATTCCACTTTGACATTATGTGGTATGGTGTGTAGGCCAGTGACAAAAATATAAATGTAATCCATTTTAAATTCAGGCTGAAACACAACAAAATGTGGAAAACGTCAAGAGGTGTCAATATTTTCTGTGATGTGATCGTATACAAATATAAGCAAGGTTTGAAATTATTATGTTTTAGTCAAATATTATATCTGTTTAGGCTTCTTGCAGTCAATTTGCAGTCTACAAATGATTTGTAATTATGTTCTGGCCCCCTGACCATCCACTCAAGAAAAAAATCAGCCCACGGCTGAATCTACAGTAGTTGATGATCCCTACCCTACATAGTCCTCTACTTATGGTCATAGATCCCTGGTCAAAGTAGTGCACTATATAGGGGATAGGATGCCTAATGCCACGTGGCTCTCATTATATTATATTTCGTCCCCCATTAACAGATTGTTACAAGTATCCAATAGCTTTTTAATGGCACTAGAATTAGACCTGTTTTGAGACACTGACGGGGCCTATAAAGAAAGCCTAATGGACATATCCAGAGATATCAGACTGTATTAAAGCTGCTATTGTCGCTTTCTAGGAGAGCAATTAGGGTTATCCCAACTTTTTAACTGGTGTGAAATTCATATTTGATTGGTCATTTTAGCCTCTCTCACCTGCCCTGACACTATTGGCCTGTTCATTAAAGAGACTAATTGATTACAGGGCCAAAAGGGCTGCTGCCAAAGAGGGAGACTATCAATTATTAAGTATCATTAATAGATTAAGCTGAGACAATGTGTGGACTGTTAAAGTAAGCCGTTTAAAGTGGAAGTGATTATAGGGCTAGTGCTCTGACCGCCCAGCCCAATGAAAGGACCTTTATGCTGGACGCACACACACACACACACACACACACACACACACACACACACACACACACACACACACACACACACACACACACACACACACACACACACACACACAAACGCATGCAGCCATGCACACCACATGAGGCTGCTGAGGGGAGGACGCCTCATAATAATGGCCGGAACTGAGCAAAGGGAATGGCATCAAACACCTGGAAACCAGTCCATTCATTACCACGAGCATGTCCTCCCCAATTAAGGTGCCACCAACCTCCTGTGATGCACACATACAGTGCCTTCGGAAAGTGTTCAGACCCCTTGACTTGTTCAATATTTTCGTAGGTTACAGCCTATTCTAAAATTGATTAAATTGTTCGTTTTTTCTCATCAATCTCATACAATACCCCATTATGACAGAGCAAAAACAGGATTTTAGACATTTTTGCTAATTTATAAAAAAAATACAAAATAAACTGATATCTCATTTACAAAAGTATTCAGACCCTTTACTCAGTACTTTGTTGAAGCATCTTTGGCAGCGATTACAGCCTCAAGTCTTTTTGGTTATGACACTACAATCTTGGCACACCTGTATTTGGGGAGTTTCTCCCATTCTTCTCTGCAGATCCTCTCAAGCTCTGTCAGGTTGAATGGAGAGTGTTGCTGCACAGCTATTTTCAGGTCTCTCCAAAGATGTTCAAGTCCGGGCTCTGGCTGGGCCACTCAAGTACATTCAGAGACTTGACCCGAAGCCACTCCTGCGTTGTCTTGGCTGTGTGCTTAGGGCTGTTGTCCTGTTGGAAGGTGAACCTTCGCCCCAGTCTGAGGTCCGGAGTGCTCAGGAGCAGGTTTTCATCAAGGATCTCTCTGTAGTTTGCTCTGTTCATCTTTTCCTCGATCCTGACTAGGCTCCCAGTCCCTGCCGCTGAACAACATCCCCACAGCATGATGCTGCCACCACCATGCTTCACCGTTGGGATGGTGCCAGGTTTCCTCCAAAAGTGACGCTTTGCATTCAGGCCAAAGAGTTCTATCTTGGTTTCATCAGAGCAGAGAATCTTGTTTCTCATGGACTGAGAGTCCTTTAGGTGCCTTTTGGCAAACTCCATTAGGGCTGTCATTTGCCTTTAACTGAGGAGTGGCTTCCGTCTGGCCACTCTACCATAAAGGCCTGATTGGTGGAGTGCTGCAGAGATGGTTTTCCTTCTGGATTGTTATCCCATCTCCACAGAGGAACTCTGGAGCTCTGTGAGAGCGACCATCGGGTTCTTGGTCACCTCCCTGACCAAGGCCCTTCTCCCCTGATTGTTCAATTTGTCCGAACTTCTTCCATTTAAGAATGATGGAGGCCACTGTGTTCTTGGTACCCTTCTCCAGATCTGTGTCTCGACACATTTCTGTCTTGGAGCTCTACGGCAATTCCTTCGACCTCACTGTTTGGTTTTTGCTTTGACATGCACTGTCAATTGTGGGACCTTATCTAGACAGGTGTGTGCCTTTCCAAATCATGTCCAATCAATTGAATTTACCCCAGGTGGACTCAATCAAGTTGGAGAAACGTCTCAAGGATGATCATGGGAACAGGATGTACCTGAGCTGAATTTCGAGTCTCAAAGCAAAGGGTCTGAATTATTATGTAAATAATGTATTTCTGTTTTTATTTGTAATACATTTGCAAAAAAATATATATATCTGTGTTTGCTTTGTTATTATGGGGTATTGTGATGTCATTATGGGGTATTGTGATGTCATTATGTTGTATTGTGTGTAGATTGCTGAGGATTTGTTTTTATTTAATCCATTTTAGAATAAGGCTGTAACATAACAAAATGTGGAAAAAGTCAAAGGGTCTGAATACTTTCCGAAGGCACTGTACGTGCACACACACACGCAGAAACACACACACATACACGTACATACACATACAGAGACGCTGTCCATTCCTCTGACTTGGGTCACTGAGCTGTCTTTCATAAGTGCTTTTTCAATCGTTAACAACAACATTTTCAGAATTCCTTCTGTAATGTGTTTCTCAATTGATATTCTTTATTTGCTTGTCTAATGATGACAGAGGGAAGGCCTAGAACATAAAGGGCAAAGCTACCCACACAAAGAGTCACATATTTCTGCCCATGAATGGAAGGAAATAAAGGGGTAGATAATAATTTCTCTCTAACGTTTATTGCGATATGAATGCTGCTGTCAGGCCTTTAATGGTTGCTGTTCTGGTGGCCTTTCATAAGAAAGTAGCACAATCTTATTTAGGCCACTGCCTCTGAACGGTAATTATATTGGAATTCTTTAGAGATTATCGTTGTGTCTCAAATGGCACCCTATTCCCTATATAGTGCACAACTTTTGGGTTCTACACTATATAGGGAATAGGGTGCCCTTTCGGACGCATACTATGTGTTGTAAAGTGGAAGTAGGATCATCCAGTATTTGGATCTCTTTTGTTAGAAACAGTATACAGGGATTGAACGTTTGAGGCAATTGAGTACAATATGGTTATTGCATTTGATCCGAACCGTATGTCAACATAACCAAGTCCAATAACCGATCACCAAGTCAGTAGGCTATAGTAGGTCTTTAGGATCCATTTAGTAGAGGATCCAGTTAGTGGAGGCCTGGAGGGACAAACAGTGCAAGGTAGTGTACCAGTGCATCCTAGTACAGCCAGTCCAGATTGTGTTATGAAGGATGGGCTGTCACTCAGCTAGGCGGGCTATTGATTGGGCGGCCTCAGCCTGAGATTTATGGCCAGCATTCTGTCGCCCATCTGAAGGGGGAGGTGTCGGGAAGTGACAGAGTTATGACCACGTCCTCCACATGATTGGTGACCTCGAGGTGGCTCCTCACCAACTTTACTCACTGCCTGCATCTCAAATGGCACCCTATTCCCTATTTATCGTGCACTACCTATGGGCTCTGGTTAAAAGTACTGCACTGCATAGTGAATAGAGTGCCATTTGGGACAGATATACTAGACTTCCTGTACTTAATAGACAGAGAGGAAGGATAAAAAATACACTGGTTATTCTGTTGTTATTTTTTATAGAGGGATGGAGGGTGGAAGGGAGAGAGGGAGGGGGGGAAGGAAGGAGGGTAGGGGGAGAGAGGGATGGGGAGAGAGAGAGAAAGAGAGGGAGGTAGAGGGAATAATATATCTGGAAAACAGAGAGAGAGAATAATACCCCCCTCTCAACTATGATTAGGAGGAGAAGTTTTCCTCTGCTTGCCATTGCTTTGATTAAATCTCACATTTTAAAAAGGCTCTTGTGGCATTGTGATATGGAGGTACAGAACTAAATGAAAGGTTGCCATTTATCAGCTCTGATTGCCTTATTGAATCTGGCAAAGCTTGACCATCAGCCGCGCCACTTTGCTCCGCTTCTCCTTCCCTCTCTCCTTCCCGCACTTCCTCTCTCTCTCCCTCCCTCTGTCCTTTCATGAAATGAAAGAATGAAAATAAAAGCCACCAGACTCTGTCTCTCTTTTTATCCCGCCATCACTTACCGTACATAAATATATCAGGCAATGAATCCCAATAACTGTTTTTCCTCATTGTGGTGATCAGCACTCCCTTCCAGTAAGCATTGCAAATAGATGCGGGCTCTCTCTTTTTATTC
Organism: Salvelinus alpinus; assembly: GCF_045679555.1. NCBI lineage: Eukaryota > Metazoa > Chordata > Actinopteri > Salmoniformes > Salmonidae > Salvelinus > Salvelinus alpinus. The sequence goes on along the minus strand of NC_092092.1, from coordinate 25,404,383 downwards.
CTCTGTGGGCCTGTGTAACAGTCAAGGCCGGATGGTGATGGGGGAAGTATAGGAGAGTTATCAGGGCCCCGATGCATTTGGCACACGCCAGACTCCCGCTGCAATCCACTGACTGATGAAAGGAACCGATAAGTGAATTGGTTTCCTGCAATGGGTGGGGGGGTGAGAGCAGAGAGAGAAAGAGAGACCCGCCCGGCTTCGTTGTCTCAAAGTGGTGGCTGTGGATAGGGGGTGGGGATAGGCTGGGTTGTGTTGATGTGGTGAGGGAGGGAGGATTGTTCACAGGGGTAAAACTGTTAGAATCGGACAAGAGGAGTTATTTCAACTGGTTGCTTCTAGTAAGCAGGTCTAGGATCAGGTGATGCTGCTTCCTGTTGCATCCTGTCAAGTTGGTGTGGTCCATAGGGTCTGATTCAGGATAAGTCTCAGGTGAGGTTAACGCATTAACCTTCCTGCAGAGGAAAGTTGGCTGGCCTGCATCCAGTTTAACATTAAACAGTGGAAAACACTCGAGAAGTATTCAGTCCTCTTGACGTTTTCCAAATTCTGTTACGTTACAGCCTTATTCTAAAATTGTATTAAATTGTTTTATTTCCTCATCAATCTACACATAATACCCATAATGACAAAACAAAACAGGTTTTTGGAATTTTTGCAAATGTATAAAAAACAAACACTGAAATATCACATTTAAATAAGTATTCAAACCCTTTACTCAGTACTTTTTTGAAGCACATTTGATAGAGATTACAGCCTAGATTCTTCTTGGGTATGACCCTACAAACTTGGCACACCTATATTTGGGGAGTTTCTCCCATTCTTCTCTGCAGATCCTCTCAAGCTCTGTCAGGTTGGATGGGGAGCGTCGCTGCACAGCTATTTTCAGGTCTCTCCAGAGATGTTCGATGGGGCTCTGGCTTGGCCACTCAAGGACATTCAGAGACTTGTCCTGAAGCCACTCTTGCGTTGTCTTGGTTGTGTACTTAGAGTCGTTATCCTGTTGGAAGGTGAACCTTTGCCCCAGTCTGAGGTCCGGAGCGCTCTGGAGCAGGTTTTCATCAAGGATCTCTCTGTACTTTGCTCAGTTCATCTTTCCCTTGATCCTGACTAGTCTCCCAGTCCCTGCCACTGAAAAACATCCCCACAGCATGATGCTGCCACCACCATTCTTCACTTTAAGGATGGTGCCAGGTTTTCTCCAGACTTGACACTTGGCATTCAGGCTAAAGAGTTCAATCTTGGTTTCACCAGAGCAAAGAATCTTGTTTCTCATGGTCTGAGAGTCCTTAGGTGTCTTTTGGCAAACTCCAAGCGGGCTGTCATGTGCCTTTTACTGAGGAGTGGCTTCCGTCTGGCCACTCTACCATATAGGCCTGATTGGTGGAGGGCTGCAGAGATGGTTGTTCTTCTGGAAGGTTCTCCCATTTCCACAGAGGAACTCTGGAGCTCTGTCAGAGAGTCCATCGGGTTCTTGGTCACCTCCCTAACTAAGGCCCTTCTCCCCCGATCGCTCAGTTTGACCAGTGGCCAGCTCTAGGAAGAGTATTGGTGGTTCCAAACTTCTTCCGTTTAAGAATGATGGAGGCCACTGTGTTCTTAGGGACCTTCAATGCTGCAGACATTTTTTGGTAACCTTCCCCAGATCTTTGCCTCAACACAATCCTGTCTCAGAGCTCTATGGACAATTCCTTCGACCTTAGTTTTTGCTCTGACGTGCACTGTCAATGGTGGGATCTTATATAGACAGATGTGTGCCTTTCCAAATCATGTGCAAATAAATGTAATTTACTGCAGGTGAACTCCAATCAAGTTTGAGAAACATATCAAGGTTGATCAATGGAAACAGAATGCACTGAGCTCAATTTGAGTCTCATAGTAAAAGGTCTGAATACTTATCTAAATAAGGTTTTTCTGTTTTTAATTTTTAATACATAAATGTCAAAAATGGCAAAAATGTCTAAAAACCTGTTTTCACTTTGTAATTATGGGGTATTGTGTGTAGATTGATGAGGACATTTTTTTATTTAATCAATTTTAGAATAAGGCTGGAACGTAGCAAAATTTTGAAAAAAGTAAAGAATGGGACTGAATACATTCCAAATGCACAGTAGCTGCCTATAGTGCACCTACTATACTATACACCTACTGTACTATACACCTACTGTACTATACACCTACTATACTATACACCTACTATATTATACACCTACTATACTATACACCTACTGTACTATACACCTACTGTACTATACACCTACTATATTATACACCTACTGTACTATACACCTACTGTACTATACACCTACTATACTATACACCTACTGTACTATACACCTACTGTACTATACACCTACTATACTATACACCTACTATACTATACACCTACTGTACTATACACCTACTGTACTATACACCTACTATACTATACACCTACTATATTATACACCTACTATACTATACACCTACTGTACTATACACCTACTATACTATACACCTACTGTACTATACACCTACTGTACTATACACATACTGTACTATACACCTACTGTACTATACACCTACTATACTATACACCTACTATACTATACACCTACTATATTATACACCTACTATACTATACACCTACTATATTATACACCTACTATACTATACACCTACTGTACTATACACCTACTATACTATACACCTACTATATTATACACCTACTATACTATACACCTACTGTACTATACACCTACTGTACTATACACCTACTATATTATACACCTACTGTACTATACACCTACTGTACTATACACCTACTATACTATACACCTACTGTACTATACACCTACTGTACTATACACCTACTATACTATACACCTACTATACTATACACCTACTGTACTATACACCTACTGTACTATACACCTACTATACTATACACCTACTATATTATACACCTACTATACTATACACCTACTGTACTATACACCTACTATACTATACACCTACTGTACTATACACCTACTGTACTATACACATACTGTACTATACACCTACTGTACTATACACCTACTATACTATACACCTACTATACTATACACCTACTATATTATACACCTACTATACTATACACCTACTGTACTATACACCTACTGTACTATACACCTACTGTACTATACACCTACTATATTATACACCTACTATACTATACACCTACTGTACTATACACATACTGTACTATACACCTACTATATTATACACCTACTATACTATACACCTACTATATTATACACCTACTATACTATACACCTACTGTACTATACACCTACTATACTATACACCTACTATATTATACACCTACTATACTATACACCTACTATATTATACACCTACTATACTATACACCTACTGTACTATACACCTACTATACTATACACCTACTATATTATACACCTACTATACTATACACCTACTATATTATACACCTACTATACTATACACCTACTGTACTATACACCTACTATACTATACACCTACTGTACTATACACCTACTGTACTATACACCTACTATACTATACACCTACTATACTATACACCTACTGTACTATACACCTACTGTACTATACACCTACTATACTATACACCTACTATATTATACACCTACTATACTATACACCTACTGTACTATACACCTACTATACTATACACCTACTGTACTATACACCTACTGTACTATACACATACTGTACTATACACCTACTGTACTATACACCTACTATACTATACACCTACTATACTATACACCTACTATATTATACACCTACTATACTATACACCTACTGTACTATACACCTACTGTACTATACACCTACTGTACTATACACCTACTATATTATACACCTACTATACTATACACCTACTGTACTATACACATACTGTACTACACACCTACTATATTATACACCTACTATACTATACACCTACTATATTATACACCTACTATACTATACACCTACTGTACTATACACCTACTATACTATACACCTACTATATTATACACCTACTATACTATACACCTACTATATTATACACCTACTATACTATACACCTACTGTACTATACACCTACTATACTATACACCTACTATATTATACACCTACTATACTATACACCTACTATATTATACACCTACTATACTATACACCTACTGTACTATACACCTACTATACTATACACCTACTATACTATACACCTACTGTACTATACACATACTGTACTATACACCTACTGTACTATACACATACTGTACTATACACCTACTGTACTATACACCTACTGTACTATACACATACTGTACTATACACCTGCTATATTATACACCTACTGTACTATACACCTACTGTACTATACACCTACTGTACTATACACCTACTGTACTATACACATACTGTACTATACACCTACTGTACTATACACCTACTGTACTATATACATACTGTACTATACACCTACTGTACTCGCAACACTGGCCTAAATGCTAAAGTGATCCTAGGGCATGATGCCATGATTTTACTGGGAGAACACTGATTATACAATTGGTGGGTCTATTCCTGAATGCTGATTGGTTAAAACCACATTCCAGCCGGTGTCTATTCTTCAAGTTACCACCAGCTAAATCTATGATGTTAAAATGCCTATTTACTCTGTTCCATCTGACTGTGCAATCCTCTGTCTCATCAGCCCAGCCAGGCACTTTATAAACTTGATCTCCACTATAAAAAGCATCTTGACATTATCGCACATTTCTTTTAGACTAACATTTAGTTTAACAGGGGAGATTTGTATAAACCTTACTGTCTGTCTCAAAGACATTTGCAACATTGTTTCAATATTCAAATTTGATATTCAGCTGTCCAATAGTCATGAACATGTCATGAGTCAGGACGAGACAGGCAGGCAGCGTTTCTCAGCCAGTCGAAATGATGAATCGGCTGGCTTCATGGATATAAACAAAGAAATGTCATTTGAAAAAAGGTACAACGAAACAAAGTGCAGCTAGGTTGCAGTCTTCCCAGCTTCAGTTTGAAGTGATTGTGTAAGGTTTGTTGTTGGCTAACTCCTCTGAACAACAGTGTCCTGACAAGAGAGCACATTTTCTATTCCAGGCGAAATCACGCCTCATTAGCACATTGTTATTGATGCATCCAATTAATGTAACTAGAAAACAGCTTAAACAAATGCAAATGCAGCTACTTTGCTGTTATTCTGGCTGCACTTTTTGACATGACTATAAGTTAGCTGTAGTTGGCTAGCTAGCAAGCAAGGGATAAGAACGTTGCCAGTATTGCAATGGAACATTTAGAACAAATGACTGGGTTGCATCCATAGATACAGAACAAAAAGACTGAACGACTGGGTCGCGTCTCTGGCAACCGAACCGATAGAACGAACAACCAGCCGGCTGGGGAGCAACCCTAGTTTTGTATCGGGACTATATCTTGTGGAAGGATGAAATAGTATGAATATATTCATACTTGGTGGAGTCCAAGAGAGGGACACTGAGTGCAGTCGGAGCCACAGTCTCCAACAGGATGACAAGCTTTTTTATTTTCCATTTTGAGAGCCACATGACTTGTTAACTTGTGACAAAACACACAGCGAGAGATGGAGAGTTTCTGTTTTGGCTTTTGGTGTGGTGGAGTCCACGGTTTGATGGCTCTCAACTTCGTCTCGGGCCTAATAACACCCGTGGAAATATATCCTCCAAACACTGGCTTCTCGGGCATTATCACTTAATTAGAACATGACCACACTAAGATATGCATACGTTCAGCCATTCAACCTAAACACCTTTTCCACCGTGGACTCCACCACACCAAAAGCCAAAGCAGAAACTCTCCATCTCTCGCTGTGTGTTTTGTCACAAGTTAACAAGTCATGTGGCTCTCAAAATGGAAAATAAAATACCTTGTCATCCTGTTGGAGACTGTGGCTCCGACTGCACTCAGTGTCCCTCTCTTTTCCCTCCCTCCCAACTTTTTCCTCTCTCTCCCTCTTTCATCCTTTCTTCCTCTATCTATTCCCCCCCCTTTTCTCCTCTCTATCCCTCTACTTTTTCTGGCTAGATACTGTCTCTCTGATTGCAGTCAGTGTCCCTCTCTCTCCCTCCCTCTCTTTTCCTCCTCCGTACCAGACAGCGGCCCACTCACCTTCATTAGGCTGTGTCTTTGCATCTCTGCTCCCAGCCTTAATGAGAACAGAGAGCGAGCAAAACAAATCCAATAAGACAATGCAGGCAGGCGAAGCACAAACTAGGTTGCCTCGGCTGTGCTTTCCCATTTCTCCTCTCCTCCTTTTCTCCTTCCTTTTTTGACTAATGTAATTCATGCAAAGGGAAATTATAAATAGCATATCAATACCGACGCACTATTACGAGTTCTGGGCAGAGCAACGCTGCTCAGTTGTCATGGTAAGTAGGCCAGACAAGGTGTGTGTGGGAAAGGCCAGGTGTGTGGGAGCATCCTGACAAGTGAACTCCAGAACAGTGTGTGTGTGTGTGTGTGTGTGTGTGTGTGTGTGTGTGTGTGTGTGTGTGTGTGTGTGTGTGTGTGTGTGTGTGTGTGTGTGTGTGTGTGTGTGTGTGTGTGTGTGTGTGTGTGTGTGTGTGTGTGTGTGTGTGTGTGTGTGTGTGTGTGTGTGTGTGTGGTGGAGCCCGTCTATAGTGCAGACAAGGTCACCTCTAGGTGGAATGAAATATAGAAGATAGTAGAAGGAAGACAGACAGACAGCGTAAGTAGTTTTGGTTGTTAACCAGCCCTCTCTCCTTCCCTCCCTCCTTTCCTCACCTCCCTTCCTCTGAACTTGTCTCTAGTTCCATGGGAATGAAAGTTTGGACTCAGAGAGGATGTGTGTTTGTTAACTGGCCCAGTATTATGTCTGCGGTGAGGTCCCAGGAAGATAAAACAACTGGTGTTTTCAGTCTCAGTTCTTTTATCAGATATCCCTTTTTGACCTTTCTTTTTTATGAATAAGGTATTTGAAGGACTACTAGAGCTGTTTATTTCCGGGGAGAGGAAAAGTGGACAAAAATGCTCTTGTATGAAATGACTCTCCAATCGCGCGGCGTCAGGCAAATGACGATCAAAACAGATGTAGCTAGTTGTGCAAGGCATTTTATTGATAAAAGCATAAGTAGCATATCACTCTTAAATGTTTGCTTTCTTTTCTCCTTCGAGAAAACAATAGCTGATTTAAAGGGGGTGTGGCAGATTTCAAAACTCTTCCATGAAGGACTCAGGTAGGATACACTTGTGCTTTCTTGCCAAAAGGAAGATATCAAGGAGGGGAGGACTGTCTTCCGTTTGCTTACTCAGGAATTGATACTCTCCTTGACCACTCGACCACTTATCGGTTTCCGTGTCGCAGAGGAGAGAGGACGGAGGACAGACTTTTCCCCAAATGAGAAAACCCCCTGATCGATTGATGAACCCCCCTCCACACGCACACATTCACACACGCGCACACTGCTCTCCCTGGTGTTTTGCCCTACTCCTAACCACATCATCACAAATAGAGATGGCCAGTACTTATTCAACATGTATTTCAAATACTTTCTAGTATTTTGTCATTTGTAGTTCACCAGCCTGAACAATAACCCAATCTATTTTGTGGGCTCTTTTCACCCTGCATTGATATCAGAAGTCTGATGGCACTATGGTGTGATGAGTGTCAGCAAAATGACCAATATGGTAACATAAAAAATTAACACATACAATGTATGCTGGGTATTATTCTAATGAGCTCCGCTCTGAAACAAGGCCAATAATAATACCCAGTGTGCTTTGCAATTGTTCATTTTTACATAAACATTTACATTTTAGTCACTTAGCAGACACTCTTATACAGAGAGACTTATTCAGGTAGATTACAAAAAACACATCACAATCATAGCAAGTAAAACATTACTAAGAATGTTTTAGTAGTTAAGCCACTTACTTGAAAATGTATTTTGTATTTTGAAAATACACCCCCAAAAAAACTATGCAAAATTATCTTGTATTTTATGTTGTTACATTGGTCTGTCAGGTATTTTGTATTTGTCACAAGATACTTTTAGATTAATCGTTTCCCATCTACAGTTGAAGTGGGAAGTTTACATACATCTTAGCAAAATACATTTCAACTCAGTTTCACAATTCCTGACATTTAATCCTAGTAACAATTCCCTGTCTTAGATCAGTTAGGATCACCACTTTATTTTAACAATGTGAAATGTCAGAATAATAGTAGAGAGAATTATTTATTTCATCACATTCCCAGGGGGTCAGAAGTTTACATACACTCAATTAGTATTCGGTAGCATTGCCTTTAAATTGTTTAACCTGGGACAAACGTTTCGGGGAGCCTTCCACAAGCCACAATAAGTTGGGTGAATTTTGGCCCACTCCTCCTGACAGAGCTGGTGTAACCGAGTCAGGTTTGTCGGCCTCCTTGCTCGCACATGCTTTTTCAGTTCTGCCCACACATTTTCTATAGGATTGAGGTCAGGGCTTTGTGATGGCCACTCCAATACCTTGACTTTATTGTCCTTAAGCCATTTTGCCACAACTTTGGAAGTATGCTTGGGGTCATTGTCCATTTGGAAGACCCATTTGCGACCAAGCTTTAACTTCCTGACTGATGTCTTGAGATGTTGCTTCAATATATCCACATAATTTTCCTGCCTCATGATGCCATCTATTTTGTGAAGTGCACCAGTCCCTCCTGCAGCAAAGTACCATCACAACATGATGCTGCCACCCCCGTGCTTCACGGTTGGGATGGTGTTCTTCGGCTTGCAAGCATCCCCCTTTTTCCTCCAAACATAATGATGGTCATTGAGGCCAAACAGTTCTATTTTTGTTTCATCAGACCAGAGGACATTTCTCCAAAAAGTATGATCTTTGTCCCCATGTGCAGCTGCAAACCGAAAGTCTGGCTTTTTTATGGAGGTTTTGGAGCAGTGGCTTCTTCCTTGCTGAGCAGCCTTTCAGGTTATGTCGATATTGGACAAGTTTTATTGTGGATATATATACTTTTGTATCTGTTTCCTCCAGCATCTTCACAAGGTCCTTTGCTGTTGTTCTGGGATTGATTTGCACTTTTCGCACCAAAGTACGTTCATCTCTAGGAGACAGAACGCGTCTCCTTCCTGAGCGATATGACGACTCCGTGGACCATGGTGTTTATACTTGCATACTATTGTTTGTACAGACGAATGTGGTACCGTCAGACGTTTGGAAATTGTTCCCAAGGATGAACCAGACTTGTAGAGGTCTACAATTTATTTTCTGAAGTCTTGGATGATTTCTTTTGATTTTCCCATGATGTCAAGAAAAGAGGCAGTGAATTTGAAGGTAGGCCTTGAAATACATCCACAGGTACAGCTCAAATTGACTCAAATGATGTCAATTAGCCTATCAGAAGCTTCTAAAGCCATTACATAATTTTCTGGAATTTTCCAAGCTGTTTAAAGGCACAGTCAACTTAGTGTATGTAAACTTCTGACCCACTGGAATTGTGATACAGTGAATTATAAGTGAAATAATCTGTCTGTAAACAATTGTTGGAAAAATGACTTGTGTCATGCACAAAGTAGATGTCCTAACCGACTTGACAAAACTATAGTTTGTTAACAAGAAATTTGTGGAGTGCTTGAAAAACGAGTTTTAAAGACTCCAACCTAAGTGTATGTAAACTTCCGACTTCAACTGTAAGCTCACACACTCCACACACAGGCAGAGATCCTCATATTAAGACTGAGATGAATATCATTACAGCTGCTGTGTTGTTTGCCAGGCAGAGATATCCCTGCTCCTTCTCCCCAGCCATGAGAGAGGAGCAAGAAAGACATTGAAGGAAAGAGAGGAGAGGAGAGAAGAGTCAAGGTGAAAAGAAGATGTTGACAGAGAGGGCATGAAAGGATAGAGGGAGAGGGGAGAGAGAGGGGGGCAGGGTGTATAGGGATGGTGAGATGGTGGAAGAGGGAATAAGGCGACATGGGTGGTGCCTCACAGCTTTTTTAATTAATAGTTTTTCAAAGAGGAAAAGATCAGAGTGGGAAGATGGTGCTTTGTAAATGAACTCACTAGAGAGAGAGAGAGAGAGAGAGAGAGAGAGAGAGAGAGAGAGAGAGAGAGAGAGAGAGAGAGACCAAAAACATAGAGACCCGGAAAACCTGAGTCTACGCCTTCACTATGGTGAATCACTAAAACAATACAGAAATACACTACGGAAGAAGAAGGAACAGCACGTCAGAAATCAGCTCAATGTAATTGAAGAATCCATAGACTCTAACCACTTCTGGGAAAATTGGAAAACACTAAACAAACAACAACACGAAGAATTATCTATCCAAAATGGAGATGTATGGGTAAACCACTTCTCCAATCTTTTTGGCTCTATAACAAAGAATAAAGAGCAAAAACATATACATGATCAAATACAAATCCTAGAATCAACTATTAAAGACTACCAGAACCCACTGGATTCTCCAATTACCTTGAACGAGTTACAGGACAAAATAAAAACCCTCCAACCCAAAAAGGCATGTGGTGTTGATGGTATCCTTAATGAAATGATCAAATATACAGACAACAAATTCCAATTGGCTATACTAAAACTCTTTAACATCGTCCTTAGCTCTGGCATCTTCCCCAATATTTGGAACCAAGGACTGATCACCACAATCCACAAAAGTGGAGACAAATTTGACCCCAATAACTACCGTGGAATATGCGTCAACAGTAACCTTGGGAAAATACTCTGCATTATCATTAACAGCAGACTCGTACATTTCCTCAATGAAAACAATGTACTGAGCAAATGTCAAATTGGCTTTTTACCAAATTACCGTACAACAGACCATGTATTCACCCTACACACCTTAATTGACAACCAAACAAGCCAAAACAAAGGCAAAGTCTTCTCATGCTTTGTTGATTTCAAAAAAGCCTTCGACTCAATTTGGCATGAGGGTCTGCTATACAAATTGATGGAAAGTGGTGTTGGGGGTAAAACATACGACATTATAAAATCCATGTACACAAACAACAAGTGTGCGGTTAAAATTGGCAAAAAACACACACATTTCTTCACACAGGATCGTGGGGTGAGACAGGGATGCAGCTTAAGCCCCATCCTCTTCAACATATATATCAACGAATTGGCGCGGGCACTAGAACAGTCTGCAGCACCCGGCCTCACCCTACTAGACTCTGAAGTCAAATGTCTACTGTTTGCTGATGATCTGGTGCTTCTGTCACCAACCAAGGAGGGCCTACAGCAGCACCTAGATCTTCTGCACAGATTCTGTCAGACCTGGGCCCTGACAGTAAATCTCAGTAAGACCAAAATAATGGTGTTCCAAAAAAGGTCCAGTCGCCAGGACCACAAATTCCATCTAGACACCGTTGCCCTAGAGCACACAAAAAACTATACATACCTCGGCCTAAACATCAGCACCACAGGTAACTTCCACAAAGCTGTGAACGATCTGAGAGACAAGGCAAGAAGGGCATTCTATGCCATCAAAAGGAACATAAATTTCAACATACCAATTAGGATCTGGATCAGTCATAGAGCCCATTGCCCTTTATGGTTGTGAGGTCTGGGGTCCGCTCACCAACCAAGATTTCACAAAATGGGACAAACACCAAATTGAGACTCTGCATGCAGAATTCTGCAAAAATATCCTCCGTGTACAACGTAGAACACCAAATAATGCATGCAGAGCAGAATTAGGCCGATACCCACTAATTATCAAAATCCAGAAAAAAAGGTTAAATTCTACAACCACCTAAAAGGAAGCGATTCCCAAACCTTCCATAACAAAGCCATCACCTACAGAGAGATGAACCTGGAGAAGAGTCCCCTAAGCAAGCTGGTCCTAGGGCTCTGTTCACAAACACAAACACACCCCACAGAGCCCCAGGACAACAGCACAATTAGACCCAACCAAATCATGAGAAAACAAAAAGATAATTACTTGACACATTGGAAAGAATTAACAAAAAAACAGAGCAAACTAGAATGCTATTTGGCCCTAAACAGAGAGTACACAGTGGCAGAATACCTGACCACTGTGACTGACCCAAACTTAAGGAAAGCTTTGACTATGTACAGACTCAGTGAGCATAGCCTTGCTATTGAGAAAGGCCGCCGTAGGCAGACATGGCTCTCAAGAGAAGACAGGCTATGTGCACACTGCCCACAAAATGAGGTGGAAACTGAGCTGCACTTCCTAACCTCCTGCCCAATGTATGACCATATTAGAGAGACATATTTCCCTCAGATTACACAGATCCACAAAGAATTCTAAAACAAATCCAATTTTGATAAACTCCCATATCTACTGGGTGAAATTCCACAGTGTGCCATCACAGCAGCAAGATTTGTGACCTGTTGCCACAAGAAAAGGGCAACCAGTGAAGAACAAACATCATTGTAAATACAACCCATATTTATGTTTATTTATTTTAACTTGTGTGCTTTAACCATTTGTACATTGTTACAACACTGTATATATATATAATATGACATTTGTAATGTCTTTATTGTTTTGAAACTTCTGTATGTGTAATGTTTACTGTTAATTTTTATTGTTTATTTCACTTTTGTATATTATCTATGTCACGATCGTCAACGGGACTGAGAGAGGACCAAGGCGCAGCGCGTGGAAAGTACATCTTCTTTTATTTTTAAAGAAGGAAAAAAACAAAACAACAAACAGAACAGACGACCGTGAAGCTATACAAAAATCAGTGCTGACACAAAACACTTCGACATAGACAATTCCCCACAAACAGCTAAAGCCTATGGTTGCCTTAAATATGGCTCCCAATCAGAGACAACAATAACCAGCTGTCTCTAATTGAGACCCAATTCAGGCAACCATACAGACAGACAGACAGACAGACAGACAGACAGACAGACAGACAGACAGACAGACAGACAGACAGACAGACAGACAGAGACAGACAGACAGACAGAGAGAATATCTTATACATGACATCAAACTACTGTATCGTAATGGCCTCCGAGGCTAGAGTTCCCTGCCTGATGTCTTCACACATACCCTGACACTTATCCAGAGGTCTGTCCTGAATTCCTGTCACCCTGACCTAGACACTGTCTCTGGAGAGGGGGGGGACCATTTAATATGACACAGCAGGAGTGGCTCTCACTTGACTCTGTGTGAATAAGCACTTTAACTGAGGGAGCGAGGGAGAGATGTGACTGAGGTTGTGGTGTGGGAGACATAACACCAGAGGGGAAATGTATGTGTGAATATATAAAGTCCTGACATTCTAGCTACATATTTGTGTCATCTGCACACACACACAGTCTGCGGGTTATTTAGTGAATGAGAGCCAAACCTCCCAATATTAGATTGTATTTCTCTTCAGTTGGCAAGAGATTCCCAGTGCGTGCACACACACACACACACACACACACACACACACACACACACACACACACACACACACACACACACACACACACACACACACACACACACACACACACACACACACACACACACACACACACACACACACACACACACACAGGGCTGAGCTGTACCATAACACACCATAGTTTATGGGTCAGTGTAGATTGACTAAGGATGACCAAGTAAAGCTTTGAGTTCTCATGCATGGACCAGGGACTAAGGTGTGAGAACTCTGAGAGCAGCCCAGCATTGTGTACTCTCTATGGGGCTAAGCTGAGCACAGTATGGGGGGGGTCTCTGCTTCTGGATGGAATGGAATGGAGGACTGGGAAACAGTGGCTGTCGTTGCCAGTTGACTGATCACTTTCAGCCACTTGAATACAAAGATCAAAACCGCAGATGGTATTCAGGGGGGGGTGGGGTGATCTATGTGTGTGTGTCTCCCCCACTCAGGCTGTGTACGTTTTATTTGTTCTCAGTTTTGAGCTGGAATCTGTTAAATCAGGACAAATGGTTCCATTTGGATGCATGGGTAAAGGATGGCACCATGCCAGGCTGCCCTTGTGACACAGCAGGGCTGGATGGCTGGAATCTGAGGGCACAGAGAGTAGACCCAAAGCAGAGCCTATAACAATGTGTCATAGCAGTCTATCCACCCTCATGCTCGACCCCCTCTGCACTGGCATCTCTTTCTCGTTGTTTATAGCCGAGCACCTCAACCAGTATCCTTCTCTCCTTTTGTACTGGGAGATAATCAACAACTGGTTGATATGTGGTGTTTCTCAAATGCACCCTATATTACCTATATGATTTGGTGATTTTTATGTATTTTATTATTATAGTATCGTGCATCTTCAGGATGCCTAGTCCACATGGGCTTACAAGACACTGTATTTGCTGTAGCAAAATCTTCCAAGTGTTGGAGATACAATTTGCAACCAGGAATACTTCTTTCCTAAATAGCCATTCAAGTTTTTCTTCATCTATAATCCAAAGTAATTCCTATTTTCTTTGCAACATTTTATTTAGCAGCATAGCTCTCAAGTCACAATAAAAGAAAAAGTGCCATTCATTCTCCTGCAGTACTTTTGACCAGAGCCCTCTGTATTAAATCATGTCTTAATCAAATTCATATATATTTCATATGGGTCATGACAGAGCTGTTTCATTTCATTCCTTGTTTATTTCAGGATTTCCTTTGTATTTCCTTTTCTGCACTGCTGGATTCCCAGAAATGATCCTTCTACTGAATTCCTTCTGAACCTCTGAGTCCTCTCTAAGTGTCACGTTCCTGACCTGTTTTCTGTTGTTTTGTATGTGTTTAGTTGGTCAGGACGTGAGCTGGGTGGGAATTCTATGTTGTGTGTCTAGTTTGTCTGTTTCTATGTCCAGCCTAATATGGTTCTCAATCAGAGGCAGATGGTAATCGTTGTCCCTGATTGAGAATCATATATAGGAGGCTTGTTTTGTGTTGGGATTTTGTGGGTGTTTGTTTCCTGTCTCTGTGTTTGTGTTCTGCACCAGATAGGACTGTCTCGGCTTTCACGTTTGTTGTTTTGAATTGTTGTTAAGTGTTCACAGTTTACCGTCTATTAAACATGTTAAACACTAACCACGCTGCATGTTGGTCCTCTCCTTCAGCCCAGGAAGAAAGCCGTTACAGAAATACCCACCAAACCCGGACCAAGCAGCGTGGAAATGGGCAGCAGCAACAGAAGCAGCGGTACCAGGAGGAATGGTCTTGGGAGCAAATATTCAACGGAGAAGGACCCTGGGCTAAGGTTGGAGAGAATCGCCGCTCTCGGGAGGAGAAGGAGGCAGCCACAGCCCAGGAGCGGTGGATTGAGGAGGCAGCACGTAAGAGAGGCTGGAAGCCCGAGAGGCTCACCCAAAAATTTCTTGGGGGGGGGATAAAGGGGAGTGTGGCGAAGCCGGGTTGGATAACTGAGCCAACTCCCCGGGCTTACCGTGGAGTGAGAGGGCGTCGTACTGGTCAGACACCGTGTTATGCGGTGGAGCGCACGGTGTCCCCAGTACGCGTGCTTAGCCCAGTGCGGGCTATTCCACCTTGCCGCACTGGTAGGGCTAGGTTGGGCATCGAGCCGGGTGCCATGAAGCCGGCCCAACATATCTGGCCTCCAGTACGTCTCCTCGGGCCGGCGTACATGGCACCAGCCTTACAGGTGGTGTCCCCGGTTCGCCTGCATAGCCCAGTGCGAGCTATTCCACCTCGCCGCACTGGCAGGGCTACGGGGATCATTCAACCTGGTAAGGTTGGAGAGGCTCGGTGCTCAAGAGCGCGTGTCCTCCTTCACGGTCCGGTATATCCGGCGCCACCTTCCCGCCCCAGCCCAGTACCACCAGTGCCTACACCACGCACCAGGCTTCCAGTGCATCTCCAGAGCCCTGTTCCTCCTCCCCGCACTCGCCCTGAGGTGCGTGCCCTCAGCCCGGTACCTCCAGTTCCGGCACCACGCATCAGGCCTATAGTGCGTCTCAGCCGGCCAGAGTCTGCCGTCTGCCCAGCGGTGCCTGAACTCCCCGTCTGCCCAGCGGCGCCTGAACTGCCCGTCTGCCCAACGCCGTCTGAACTGTCCGTCTGCTCAACGCCGTCTGAACTGTCCGTCTGCTCAACGCCGTCTGAACTGTCCGTCTGCTCAACGCCGTCAGAGCTGGCCGTCTGCCAAGCGCCATCGGAGCCATCCGTCTCCCCAGCGCCATCTGAGCCATCCGTCTCCCCAGCGCCATCTGAGCCATCCGTCTCCCCAGCGCCATCTGAGCCATCCGTCTCCCCAGCGCCATCTGAGCCATCCGTCTCCCCAGCGCCATCTGAGCCATCCGTCTCCCCAGCGCCGTTAGAGCCATCCGTCTGTCCCGAGCCGTTAGAGCCGCCCGTCTGTCCCGAGCCGTCAGAGCCGTTCGTCAGTCAGGAGCCGCTAGAGCCATTCGTCAGTCAGGATCTGCCAGGGCCGCCAACCAGACAGGATCTGCCAGAGCCGCCAACCAGACAGGATCTGCCAGAGCCGCCAACCAGACAGGATCTGCCGGAGTCGTCAGTCAGCCATGAGCGTCCAGAGCCGTCAGCCAGTCATGAGCTGCCCTACAGTCATGAGCTGCCCTCCAGTCATGAGCTGCCCTACAGTCATGAGCTGCCCTACAGTCATGAGCTGCCCTACAGTCATGAGCTGCCCTACAGTCATGAGCTGCCCTCCAGTCATGAGCTGCCCTCCAGTCATGAGCTGCCCTCCAGTCATGAGCTGCCCTCCAGTCATGAGCTGCCACCCAGTCCGGAGCTGCCACCCAGTCCGGAGCTGCCACCCAGTCCGGAGCTGCCACCCAGTCCGGAGCTGCCACCCAGTCCGGAGCTGCCACTCAGTCCGGAGCTGCCATTAGTCCGGAGCTACCTCTCTGTCCTGAGCTACCTCTCTGTCCTGAGCTACCTCTCTGTCCTGAGCTACCTCCTAAATCATGTGGGGGCCTTGGGGAGGATTCTTAGGCCAAGGTCGTGGGCGAGGGTCGCCACTCAAAGGACGCTAAGGAGGGGGACAAAGACAGTGGTGGAGTGGTGTCCTCGTCCTGCGCCGGAGCCGCCACCGCGGACAGATGCCCACCCAGACCCTCCCCTTGAGTTTTAGGGGTGCGCCCGGAGTTCGCACCTTGAGGGGGGGGTTCTGTCACGTTCCTGACCTGTTTTCTGTTGTTTTGTACGTGTTTAGTTGGTCAGGACGTGAGCTGGGTGGGAATTCTATGTTGTGTGTCTAGTTTGTCTGTTTCTATGTCCAGCCTAATATGGTTCTCAATCAGAGGCAGATGGTAATCGTTGTCCCTGATTGAGAATCATATATAGGAGGCTTGTTTTGTGTTGGGATTTTGTGGGTGTTTGTTTCCTGTCTCTGTGTTTGTGTTCTGCACCAGATAGGACTGTCTCGGCTTTCACGTTTGTTGTTTTGAATTGTTGTTAAGTGTTCACAGTTTACCGTCTATTAAACATGTTAAACACTAACCACGCTGCATGTTGGTCCTCTCCTTCAGCCCAGGAAGAAAGCCGTTACACTAAGTATTTAAAGGTGTTGGAGTCTTTCCTCATTCAGCATTCTTAGACACTCAAACCGCTGGAAAGATTAAAATGACTGTTATAAATATACTCATCTGTTGTTGGTCCTCCTTGTGTTTTCCTGTCCGTCTATATTGGAAGGAACGAGAGACTGAGAGGAGGATTATGTTTAACCCACTGTTGCCAGGCACTTTAGCTGTGGGTGAATAACAATGCAAGGATGAACTGAACTAATGGAACTGAGAGAAAGAAGGGAGTAGAGGGAGGGAGGGAGATAGAGAAGTGAAGACAACTAGCAATTAGGAGGGCAAGGCGAATCAGGGGAGATGATTGGAGAAGCTCTTTAGAGTGACTGAGAGGAGGGTGAATGGGCAATGGCATGTGAGAACGACCAGAGATCAATGCATCTATCCATCCATCAGCCTTAACTAATTCCAGAAGAGATGAGCTGTGGGAACAGAACGAGGGGAGAAGCAGGCGTTCACTCCAGTGTGTGTGTGTGTGTGTGTGTGTGTGTGTGTGTGTGTGTGTGTGTGTGTGTGTGTGTGTGTGTGTGTGTGTGTATTCTGTGGGAGGTCACCCTCCATGGTCTAACCCCCTTAGGCCATTGCTATCCTTGTAGTCTGTCATTGTTACCCTCCATCCTGCCACTCCTCCATTCCTCCACCACCCCACAACCATTGTTATCCAGGCATCTCTGGCCCTGGTGAGGTTAAAGAGACCCACTGTTCAGGGCAGCGATGAGGTTGATGTTGATGAATGAGCTACAGTCTTAGAAAAAAACGGTTCCAAAAGTGTTTTTCAGCTGTCCCCATAGGAGAACCCTTTTTGGTTCCAGGTAGAACTCTTTTGGATTCCATGTAGAAGTGTTCTGCATGGAACTCAAAAGGGTTCTACCTGGAACCAAAAAGGGTTGTTCAAAGTGTTTTCCGAGCAGGACAGCTGAATAACCCTTTTAGGTTCTAGATAGCATATTTTTTTCTAAGAGTGTAGAGTCAGGGATTGACATGGGAGATACAGGGGAAAGAAGCCTACATAAATGGACTGAGTGGCTCAATTCGCGGTTCAGATGGTGTTAGGTTTTATGATGTAGATTTGGTAGTCTGCCGTGCCGTTGACTGGGAATGAAAGGTCAAAGAGTGAAAAAGGATGTTTGTGTTGACTGGGTATGTGTGTGTATGTGTGGGTATGGTTCATTTGCAATGAGGTTTCAAAACTAGACAAGCACATACACATCTTTCCTTCTCAACTCTTTTCTAGGAGGAGGATTTATTCCAAACGTTCCTTTGCCATAGTTCCTTTACCCACATTCGGTTGACATCAGTATTAACTGATGCTAGATCCACTATATCACTTGCCCTGGTAGTGCCTACAGTTAAAGCAGCAGATAATAAACTTAGACAGGTCCGGAGAATTAATTATTAATGATCTATTCCATATTACATTATCTTTTTTTACCAGGCTTCAATTACTCCCTAACTTGAGGCTGGGAGCATGAGTCAAAGTCTACACACACATCTTCAAGACATGCCCTCTGCTTGTGTATATGTGTGTGTCTGTGTCTGGTTTGGTCTGGTCTGTCTGTGTCTGTGTGTGTGTGTGTGTGTGTGTGTGTGTGTGTGTGTGTGTGTGTGTGTGTGTGTGTGTGTGTGTGTGTGTGTGTGTGTGTGTGTGTGTGTGTGTGTGTGTGTGTGTGTGTGCATGCATGCATGCGTGTTTGTGCATAACGTTTGCGTCCAGGCATGTATCCAGCATGTGAGAGACAGACAGACAGACAGACAGACAGACAGACAGACAGACAGACAGACAGACAGACAGACAGACAGACAGACAGACAGACAGACAGACAGACAGACAGACAGACAGACAGACAGACAGAGACAGAGAGTCACCCTGGCCTAGATGCTCTCTCTAGAGAGGGGGAGCCCATTTAATGTGACACAGCAGGAGTGGCTCTCGCTTGACTCTGTGTGAATAAGCCCTTTAACTGAGAGAGGGAGAGAAGGGGGGATGGAGGGGGAGAAGGAGAGAGGAATGGAGGGAGTGAGCACCATAGTGGAGAGCAAGAGAGAAACATTGAAGGGATAATTGAGGGTTGCCAGTTCTGTAGTCTGAACTCCAGTAGGTATACGTTTAGTTTATTAGAATCCCCATTAGCTATTGCAGATGTAGCCGCTACTCTTCCTGGGGTCCACATAAAACAAATGCATCACAATGTACAAAAAAGTTATATTACATTAAATTCAAAATAAAACAAATAAAATAAGAGTTATACATATTGATATTCTTATATACAGTACAGTTAAAGTAGATATTTAGAAAGAGGAGCGGTGTTGTGACTGCTAAGGAGGTCTTGTGAGAAATGGCCCATTTAACCCAAATCACCCTCCGAATAAAATACCCCTGCTGTGCAAATGATCAATGTAAATGAAGAATGTTAACCTATGGAACCTGCCCTTAGGAGCATGATGCAATGTCTGCCTGAGCAAATGTTAATAACTTAGTAAATGGCCAATGCTGTACTGCTCTACCGTTTTGCCGTGGTGGCATTTTCCAATTCACTGATACCACTTTCTAAACTTGCCACATGAAATGAGGAGGTTCTCTATTCTTTTTCCCTTTCCCTTTCCATTGTAATCTGCCTTTCTGTTGTAGTCTTGTGTTCAATACAGACTTTTATCTTAAGATATGAGGCCAGTATTTTTTCTCGTAGAACATATTTGCAGAGGATCGTGGAGGATATATACAGTATATTTATAAACTGGGTGGTTTGAGCCCTGATTGCTGATTGGCTAACAGCCGTGGTATCCTAGTGGTTCGAGTGTTGAGCCAGTGACCGAAAGGATGCTAGATCGAATCCCCGAGCTGACAAGGTAAAAATCTGCCATTCTGCCCCTGAACAAGACAGTTAACCCACTGCTCTTAGGCTGTCATTGTAAATAAGAATTTGTACTTAACTGACTTGCCTAGGTAAATAAAGGTTAAATAAATAAAAAATACCACGGGTATGACGAAACATTTATTTTTACTGCTCTAATTACGTTGGTAACAAGTTTATAATAGCAGTAAGGCACCTCGGGGGTTTGTGGTATATTGGCAATATACCACGGCTAAGGGCTGTGTCCAGGCAATCCGCATTGCGTTGTGCATAAGAACAGCCCTTAGCCGTGGTGTATTGGCCATATACCCCCCCACCCGGGCCTTATTGCTCCGGGATGCCCCCGGAGAGTTCCTCTGTCCATTGCCTGTGTTCTTCTGCCCATCTTAATATTTTATTTTTATTGGCCAGTCTGAGATATGGCTCTTTCTTTGCAACTCTGCCTAGAATGCCAGCATCCCGGAGCCGCCACTTCACTGTTAATGTTGAGACTGGTGTTTTGCGGGTAGTATTTGATGAAGCTGCCAGTTGAGGTCTTGTGAGGCATCTGTTACTCAAACTAGACACACTAATGTACTTGTCCTCTTGCTCAGTTGTGCACCGGGGCCTCCCACTCCTCTTTCTATTCTGGTTAGGGCCAGTTTGCGCTGTTCTGTGAAGGGAGTAGTACACAGCGTTTTACGAGATCTTCAGTTTCTTGGCAATTTCTCGCATGGAATAGCCTTCATTTCTCAGAACAAGAATAGACTGACGAGTTTCAGAAGAAAGTTATTTGTTTCTAGCCATTTTGAGCCTGTCGTCGAACCCACAAATGCTGATGCTCCAGATACTCAACTAGTCTAAAGAAGGCCAGTTGTATTACTTCTTTAATCAGCACAACATTTTTAAGCTGTGCTGATTAAAGAAGTAATACAACTGGCCTTCTTTAGACTAGTTGATTATCTGTCACATCATCATTTGTGGGTTCGATTACAGGCTCAAAATGTCCAGAAACAAAGACCTTTCTTCAAAAGGGTTTTCTAATGATCAATTAGCTTTTAAAATTATAAACTTGGATTAGTTAACACAACGTGCCATTGGAACACAGGAGTGATGGTTGCTGATAATGGGCCTCTGTACGCCTATGTAGATATTCCATAAAAAAATCTGCCGTTTCCAGCTACAATAGTCATTCACAACATTAACAATGTCTACACTGTATTTCTGATCAATTTGATGTCGTTTAATGGGGAAAAAATGTGCTTTTCAAAAACAAGAACATTTCTAAGTGACCCCAAACCTTTGAACGGTAGTGTATTGTGATACAGTGAATTATAAGTGAAATAATCTGTCTGTAACCAATTGATGGAAAAATGACTTCTGTCATGCACAAAGTAGATGTCCCAACCGACTTGCCAAAACTATAGTTTGTTAACAAGAAATTTGTGGAGTGGTTGAAAAACGAGTTTTAATGACTCCAACCTAAGTGTATGTAAACTTCCGACTTCAGCAAGGAAGAAGCCACTGCTCCAAAACCGCCATACATAAGCCAGACTACGGTTTGCAGCTGCACATGGGGACAAAGATCATA
Organism: Salvelinus alpinus; assembly: GCF_045679555.1. Taxonomy (NCBI): domain Eukaryota; kingdom Metazoa; phylum Chordata; class Actinopteri; order Salmoniformes; family Salmonidae; genus Salvelinus; species Salvelinus alpinus. The sequence continues at coordinate 25,382,403 of NC_092092.1, read as the reverse complement.
CTTTTTGGAGAAATGTCCTTTGGTCTGATAAAACAAAAACAGAACTGTTTGGCCATAATGACCATCGTTATGTTTGGAGGGAAAGAGGTGAGGCTTGCAAGCCGAAGAACACCATCCCAACCGTGAAGCACGGGGGTGGCAGCATCATGTTGTGGGGGTACTTTGCTGCAGGAGGGACTGGTGCATTTCACAAAATAGATGGCATCATGAGGGAGGAAAATTATGTGGATATATTGATGCAACTTCTCAAGACATCAGTCAGGAAGTTAAAGTTTGGTCGCAAATGGGTCCTCCAAATGGACAATGACCCCAAGCATACTTCCAAAGTTGTGGCAAAATGGCTTAAGGACAACAAAGTCAAAGTATTGGAGTGGCCATCACAAAGCCCTGACTTCAATCATGTAGATCATTTGTGGGCAGAACTGAAAAAGTGTTTGCAAGCAAGGAGGCCTACAAACCAGACTCAGTTACACCAGCTCTGTCAGGAGGAATGGGCCAAAATTTCCCCAACTTATTGTGGAAAGTTTGTAGAAGGCTACCCGAAATGTTTGACCCAAGTTAAACAATTTAAAGTCAATGCTACCAAATACTAATTGAGTGTATGTAAACTACTGACCCACTGGGAATGTGATGAAAGAAATAAAAGCTGAAATAAATAATTCTCTCTACTATTATTCTGACATTTCACATTCTTAAAATATAGTGGTGATCCTAACTGACCTAAAACGGGGATTTTTTACTTGGATTAAATGTCAGGAATTGTGAAAAACTGAGTTTAAATGTATTTGACTTCAACTGTATATACAGTGTGTACAGTCGTGGCCAAACGTTTTGAGAATGACACAAATATTAATTTTCACATAGTCTGCTGCGTCAGTTTGTATGATGGCAATTTGCATATACTCCAGAATGTTATGAAGAGTGATCAGATGAATTGCAATTAATTGCAAAGTCCCTCTTTGCCATGCAAATGAACTGAATCCCCAAAAAACATTTCCATTTAATTTCAGCCCTGCCACAAAAGGATCAGCTGACATCATGTCAGTGATTCTCTCGTTAACACAGGTGTGAGTGTTGACGAGGACAAGGCTGGAGATCACCCTGTCATGCTGATTGAGTTTGAATAACAGACTGGAAGCTTTGAAAGGAGGGTGGTGCTTGGAATCATTGTTCTTCCTCTGTCAACCATGGTTACCTGCAAGGACACACATGCCGTCATCATTGCTTTGCACAAAAAAGGGCTACACAGGCAAGGATATTGCTGCCAGTAAGATTGCACCTAAATCAACGATTTATCGGATCATCAAGAACTTCAAGGAGAGCTGTTCAATTGTTGTGAAGAAGGCTTCAGGGCGCCCAAGAAAGTCCAGCAAGCGCCAGGACCGTCTCCTAAAGTTGATTCAGCTGTGGGATCGGGGCACCACCAGTACAGAGCTTGCTCAGGAATTGCAGCAGGCAGGTGTGAGTGCATCTGCACGCACAGTGAGGCGAAGGTTTTTGGAGGATGGCCTGGTGTCAGGAAGGGCAGCAAAGAAGCCACTTCTCTCAGGAAAAACATCAGGGACAGACTGATATTCTGCAAACGGTACGGGGATTGGACTGCTTAGGAAGTCATTTTCTCTGATGAATCCCTTTTCCGATTGTTTGGGGCAACCGGAAAAAGCTTGTCCGGAGGAGACAAGGTGAGCGCTACCATCAGTCCTGTGTCATGCCAACAGTAAAGCATCCTGAGACCATTCATGTGTAGGGTTGCTTCTCAGCCAAGGGAGTGGGCTCACTCACAATTTTGCCTAAGAACACAGCCGTGAATAAAGAATGGTACCAACACATCCTCCGAGAGCAACTTCTCCCAACCATCCAGGAACAGTTTGGTGACGAACAATCCCTTTTCCAACATGATGGAGCACCTTGCCATAAGGCAAAAGTGATAACTAAGTTGCTCGGGGAACAAACATTGATATGTTAGGTCCATAGCCAGGAAACTCCCCAGACCTTAATCCCATTGAGAACTTGTGGTCAATCCTCAAGAGGCGGGTGGAAAAACAAAAACCCACAAATTCTGACAAACTCCAAGCATTGATTATGCAAGAATGGGCTGCCATCAGTCAGGATGTGGCCCAAAACTTAGTTGACAGCATGCCAGGGAGGATTGCAGAGGTCTTGAAAAAGAAGGGTCAACACTGCAAATAGTGACTCTTTGCATCAACTTCATGTAATTGTCAATAAAAGCCTTTGACACGTATGAAATGCTTGTAATTATACTTCAGTATTCCATAGTAACATCTGACAAAAATATCTAAAGATACTGAAGCAGCACACTTTGTGGAAATTAATATTTGTGTCATTCTCAAAACTTTTGGCAACGACTGTATGCAGTAGCACTGTATCTTTGAAGATGCAGTATGTTTTTTAGGGAGGATGGTAGGAGTTTGGTTGCCTATTGGGACGCGCTGGCTCAACAAAGCAAATCATTAATACGCAGCAGCTGGCAATGTAACGGATGGTGGAGGCTGACAACTTTCCATAGAGTCATACATAATTCAACCTCTTTAAGTTTTCATCAGATTGAAAACACAAAAGAGCACAGCCAGCCCCTTCCATTGTCAACATCAGTTTGGTCAACTCGTCCTCTTCTTTCTCTTCCAGTTTTGTTATTGAAAGAAAGAAGTAAAGAAAAGAAGGGTTACGAAAAAGAAATGTCCGGCTCCTGGACACAAACTTGTTACCCAGGGGGCCTTGCAGTGGCAAGTGTGTGTCAGCGAGGGTTCTGTGATCTCTCAATGTCTCCTTTCTCTCTCTCTCTGTCAGCATGATATTTCAGTCTCTTTCATATCTATCTGTCTGTGTATATTTCTGTATCTGTCTGTCTGTCTGTTTGTCTGTTGGTGTGCAGCAGGGTCAGATAGGAGGGATGGAGGGAGTGAGTGAGGGAAAAGGAGCGATGAGTCATGGGCTCCTCTTGTTCTCCTATCCACGAAAGTCTGTGTGTGTGTGTGTGTGTGTGTGTGTGTGTGTGTGTGTGTGTGTGTGTGTGTGTGTGTGTGTGTGTGTGTGTGTGTGTGTGTGTGTGTGTGTGTGTGTGTGTGTGTGTGTGTGTGTGTGTGTGTGTGTGTGTGTGCTTGCTTGCCTTTACACCCGTTTTGAGCTGTGTCTGTAAATTCCCTTCTATTTGATACAACTAAGGTCAAGACACAGAACAGAAATTTCTCAGCTGGCTGTCGAGAAGGCTCACTTGCTCTCACTTGCTCTCTCTCTCTCTCTCTCTCTCTCTCTCTCTCTCTCTCTCTCTCTCTCTCTCTCTCTCTCTCTCTCTCTCTCTCTCTCTCTCTCTCTCTCTCTCTCTCTCTCTCTCTCTCTCTCTCAGTCTCTCTCTCTCTCTCTCTCTCTCTCTCTCTCTCTCTCTCTCTCTCTCTCTCTCTCTCTCTCTCTCTCTCTCTCTCTCTCTCTCTCTCTCTCTCTCTCTCTCTCTCTCTCTCTCTCTCTCTCTGCCTTCCTTCCATGGCTAAACAACCTAACAGCTAGGATAGCAGTCACAGTCTGTGTCACCCTGTGTGTTTTGATTGCTGTACTCCTGAACTCCTGTTTTCTGCTCACTGGCTGGTGTTGTTTGTTTCAGTCGGTGACATGGCTTGTCTCTTGGTGCCTTAGTAAGCCTCAGCAGCAACAACGCAGAGATGTAGAACAAGAGAGAGTGTGTGTCTGTGTGTGAGCACAGCAGAGAGGTGGAACTATTGTAACTGTTTACCCAGACACCCACAGAGTCCATTAAAGGAATAGTGCTGTTGTCTTTTAGTCCCGGTGAGACTCAGAGCATGCCTTCACTGTCAGTGACACGCACAGCAGCACCCTGTCAAACTCTACACATAACAAGCCCTGTATGGCAGCGTCCTATCTCCTACACATCATTGTGTGTTACCACCATTACTATTTCTATGGTGACCGTCCTGTGGGGGTATTTCGGTACACTCAGCAAGATACATAAGTAGGGCTGTGGGGAAATGCAGTCTTTCAATATATCTTTATTTTGTACATTTGCATTACATTTCCAGTTCTACTTAATCTGCTCAATTATTTTATTCAATTTCTGGCCCATGGATGTTCATGGAGAGTGCAATTTGTGGCCCCAGGCTATTGAAAAGGTACAGTAGTACTGCATTGGATGCCCAGGTTTAAACTACCTCTGGTCAGGAGTGTCTCTCTCTCTCTCCCGTTCTTTCCCCACAGCAAAACGAGTAATGCAACAGAGCAACACACACGCACAGCCTTGAGTCCACTCTAATGCACAAACGTTTTCAAGCATTCTGTCAGAAAGTCCCAAACCCCTGCAAACAAAGAAAGCTCCTGTGGATATTTATAATGTATAATGTCTTTTTTTCATACCATAGTGTGTATTATTCTGTTGAAGAATAAAAAAGATGGATTGCAGAGTGTGTATTTTAGATGAGAGAGAAGAGGGAGGAGGGCTTTAGAGACGTTTTCAGGTTAGGGAAAATAGGATTTTGAAAGGGAATGAATTGTCTGGTACCCACAAGGATAGTAAAACAAACATGTGTTTGTGTTCCCTTCATAATGACTGGGTTTTACTGTAGGACATAGTGATTCTATTATTTACTCATATATACTCCTCAACGCCTGCAGTTTCCCTAAGCTGGCAGCAGAACCGTCTCTCTCTCTCTCTCTCCTCTCTCTCTCTCTCTCTCTCTCTCTCTCTCTCTCTCTCTCTCTCTCTCTCTCTCTCTCTCTCTCTCTCTCTCTCTGCACTTTGTTTTTGTTTTAACATCATAGTATCATAGTAGGGTGCCATTCTGCAGCATGTTACTGTGCCGGCTGTAATTGAGCCCAGGCCTGTCCCGCGAAGACAGCAATACGTCTGGAAACCATCAGTAGAGGCAAACCATCAATGCTGGAGAGCAATCCTCTCTCTCTCACTCACACTGTTTGAATGTAAACTTTCCTGAGCACTTTCATGCTTGGAATAATTTGATCCGGATGCTGTAATGCTGTGTGTACGGGAGTGCTGCTTTTCCCTGAAGATGAGACGGATTATGGATGGGATCGCTCTGATCAAATTGGTGAGATGTGGTTTTCCCCCTTTCTCATTACACATTTTACAAAACTATTACTGGTAGTTACACATACCAATCCACATGAAAGGTATATGCTTTTCTCCCTGGGGGACACACCCATAATGTGCTATAGAGTGAGCGTTTTCATGCTAATCACATGTTTGTTTGCTCAGTCAGTGTAGTCATGCATGGCCTTTCTCCCATGGTTCTACCTTTTCACTGACTCATACACATACTGTTCATACATACTCTATTACCTCTAACAGCTGTGGTGTGGGTGGGAGTACAGGGGGGCTATCAGGGAGACGCGGGAATAAAGGGATACATAGAGGGATGGAGGAAGAGATGGAGGGGGAGAGCGAGGCATGGAGGAATGAACCCACCATGTTAATCTGATGAAGGTTAGTGAGGGGCAGGAGTCTCAGAGAGTTGGCAGGTAGAGGTCAACGAGTAGTGAGATGAGCTGGTGCAGTTTGGGGGATCGGGGGTTGTTGATGTGGTCTAGCCAGAATGATGTGACTCGTGGGGGGTTGGACTGAAGCAGGAAACAGCCACTGGGACTGCTATGTCAGAGGCTCCATAATTCCCTGATCCTTTCCCTGGCACTCCTTCACACTGTAACCAGTACTGAACTAGCCTCCCCTACTCTTCCACCCCCCATCCACCATCTACCATAACCAATAGTGTACTAGCCTCCCCTACTCTTCCACCCCCATCCACCTTCTACCATAACCAATAATGAACTAGCCTCCCCTACTCTTCCACCCCCATCCACCTTCTACCATAACCAATAGTGTACTAGCCTCCCCTACTCTTCCATCCCCCATCCACCTTCTACCATAACCAATAGTGTACTAGCCTCCCCTACTCTTCCACCCCCCATCCACCTTCTACCATAACCAATAATGAACTAGCCTCCCCTACTCTTCCACCCCCATCCACCTTCTACCATAACCAATAATGAACTAGCCTCCCCTACTCTTCCACCCCCCATCCACCATCTACCATAACCAATAATGAACTAGCCTCCCCTATTCTTCCACCCCCATCCACCTTCTACCATAACCAATAATGAACTAGCCTCCCCTACTCTTCCACCCCCATCCACCTTCTACCATAACCAATAATGAACTAGCCTCCCCTACTCTTCCACCCCCATCCACCTTCTACCATAACCAATAATGAACTAGCCTCCCCTACTCTTCCACCCCCCATCCACCATCTACCATAACCAATAATGAACTAGCCTCCCCTACTCTTCCACCCCCCCATCCACCATCTACCATAACCAATAATGAACTAGCCTCCCCTACTCTTCCACCCCCCATCCACCATCTACCATAACCAATAATGAACTAGCCTCCCCTCCTCTTCCACCCCCCATCCACCATCTACCATAACCAATAATGAACTAGCCTCCCCTACTCTTCCACCCCCATCCACCTTCTACCATAACCAATAATGAACTAGCCTCCCCTACTCTTCCACCCCCCATCCACCATCTACCATAACCAATAATGAACTAGCCTCCCCTACTCTTCCACCCCCATCCACCTTCTACCATAACCAATAATGAACTAGCCTCCCCTACTCTTCCACCCCCATCCACCATCTACCATAACCAATAATGAACTAGCCTCCCCTATTCTTCCACCCCCATCCACCTTCTACCATAACCAATAATGAACTAGCCTCCCCTACTCTTCCACCCCCCATCCACCATCTACCATAACCAATAATGAACTAGCCTCCCCTACTCTTCCACCCCCATCCACCTTCTACCATAACCAATAATGAACTAGCCTCCCCTACTCTTCCACCCCCATCCACCTTCTACCATAACCAATAATGAACTAGCCTCCCCTAATCTTCCACCCCCATCCACCTTCTACCATAACCAATAATGAACTAGCCTCCCCTACTTTTCCACCCCATCCACCTTCTACCATAACCAATAATGAACTAGCCTCCCCTACTCTTCCACCCCCATCCACCTTCTACCATAACCAATAGTGTACTAGCCTCCCCTACTCTTCCACCCCCCATCCACCATCTACCATAACCAATAATGAACTAGCCTCCCCTACTCTTCCACCCCCATCCACCTTCTACCATAACCAATAATGAACTAGCCTCCCCTACTCTTCCACCCCCCATCCACCTTCTACCATAACCAATAATAAACTAGCCTCCCCTATTCTTCCACCCCCCATTGACCTTCTACCATAACCAATAATGAACTAGCCTCCCCTACTCTTCCACCCCCCATCCACCTTCTACCATAACCAATAATGAACTAGCCTCCCCTACTCTTCCACCCCCATCCACCTTCTACCATAACCAATAATAAACTAGCCTCCCCTATTCTTCCACCACCCATCCACCTTCTACCATAACCAATAATGAACTAGCCTCCCCTATTCTTCCACCTCCATCCACCTTCTACCATAACCAATAATAAACTAGCCTCACCTACTCTTCCACCTCCATCCACCTTCTACCATAACCAATAATGAACTAGCCTCCCCTACTCTTCCACCCCCATCCACCTTCTACCATAACCAATAGTGTACTAGCCTCCCCTACTCTTCCATCCCCCATCCCCCTTCTACCATAACCAATAGTGTACTAGCCTCCCCTACTCTTCCACCCCCCATCCACCTTCTACCATAACCAATAATGAACTAGCCTCCCCTACTCTTCCACCCCCATCCACCTTCTACCATAACCAATAATGAACTAGCCTCCCCTACTCTTCCACCCCCCATCCACCATCTACCATAACCAATAGTGTACTAGCCTCCCCTACTCTTCCACCCCCCATCCACCTTCTACCATAACCAATAATGAACTAGCCTCCCCTACTCTTCCACCCCCCATCCACCTTCTACCATAACCAATAATGAACTAGCCTCCCCTACTCTTCCACCCCCCATCCACTTTCTACCATAACCAATAATAAACTAGCCTCCCCTACTCTTCCACCCCCATCCACCTTCTACCATAACCAATAATGAACTAGCCTCCCCTACTCTTCCACCCCCATCCACCTTCTACCATAACCAATAGTGTACTAGCCTCCCCTACTCTCCCATCCCCCATCCACCTTCTACCATAACCAATAATGAACTAGCCTCCCCTACTCTTCCACCCCCCATCCACCTTCTACCATAACCAATAATGAACTAGCCTCCCCTACTCTTCCACCCCCATCCACCTTCTACCATAACCAATAATGAACTAGCCTCCCCTACTCTTCCACCCCCCATCCACCTTCTACCATAACCAATAGTGTACTAGCCTCCCCTACTCTTCCACCCCCCATCCACCTTCTACCATAACCAATAATGAACTAGCCTCCCCTACTCTTCCACCCCCCATCCACCTTCTACCATAACCAATAATGAACTAGCCTCCCCTACTCTTCCACCCCCCATCCACCTTCTACCATAACCAATAATGAACTAGCCTCCCCTACTCTTCCACCCCCATCCACCTTCTACCATAACTCATACTTAGACACAACCATTCCCCCTACTGTAACTCATACTAGGCTATTTTACCCCCCATCATCCAAGAGTAAGTCATACTGAGAGACACTTAATCAGGAGCAATGTGTTATAAAACCAAGCTGTATGATGCATAACTTATGCAGGGGTCATTAGGAGGATGGAACCTACTGTTACTCATATTACATATCAGGTGTATTTGCCTGTATGCGTGTGTGCGTGCGTGAGTGTTTGTGTCCATCATTTTTTATATATCATATGGTGTTTGCCAAGGGTTGATATCAGGCTCCCAATATGGCTAGCAGAATCCATGACAACTGTGAAAGACCACCCTGTGAATCAGGTGTGCTATTGCTGGGCTGGAACAAAATCCTTCACACCCTGTTGGTGTCTTTAGACCAGGATTGAAGGAGAAGACTACTAGAGGCTAGGTTCTGTAGTGTTTCCCATGATAACACACAGAGAGACATGGGTCCATCTATCCACCCCTACACATTCAATAATGGCTGGTATTATGTCCAGCTGTGCATGCTATATCGCTTCCTTTTCTCTCTTTTCTGTGCTCACCTAAACATGTTGATGTTACTACTCTGTTGTCTGTCTGTCTTGTTCCGCCTCTTTCTCTTTCTCTCTCCTACACACACCTCAAATTACACCTCCATCTGTCATTCTCTCACCCTGTTACTCCTCTGGTGTGTCCATTCAAACCCTCCACCTATCTCTCTTTCTCTCTCTCCTCTCTCTTTCTCTCCTTTTTTTCTTTATTTCTCTCCTCTCTTTCTTCTCCTTTCTTTCTTTCTCTCTCTGTCTCCTCTCTCTCTCATCCTCCCTGTCTTCAGAGGGGTTGGGTTAAATGCGGAAGACAATTTCAGTTGAATGCATTCAGTTGTACAACTGACTAGGTATCCCCCTTTCCTTTCCTTTCATATTTCTCTCTCTCTCTCTCTCTCTCTCTCTCTCTCTCTCTCTCTCTCTCTCTCTCTCTCTCTCATCTTTCTCTCTCTTTCTCTCTCTCTCTCTCTCTCCTTCTTTCTCTCTCTCTCTCTCTCTCTCTCTCTCTCTCTCTCTCTCTCTCTCTCTCTCTCTCTCCTCTCTCTCTCTCTCTCTCTCCTCCTTCTTTCTTTCTCTCTCTCTCTCATCATCATCTCTCTCTCTCTCTTTCTCTCTCTCTCCCTCTCTCTCTCTCCCCCTCTCTATCCAGCCTAACTACATGTCAGCCATTTAATCAGAAGGAGTATCTTACCACCAGACACTGAAAAATGCATGTCTTCCAACCGCAGCACTGTGACATTTAACAAGCTGGAAATGGACCTTCGGCTGAGCAGCACATCCATTTCTTCCACTTCACCCAGAGCAGACTGGAGAGCGGCACCGCACAGATTGGCTCGGACACCCGGGCTTTACAGAGAGGATGTGGGATGTAATGGTGTGTGTGGGATACAGGGTATTATAGGGGTCAGAAGCCAGGCTGACTCAGTATGGTGTCAGTCTCACCTTTGATTGGTCAGCGGAGGTGATAGGAACAAGAGTCATGTCTCTATTGTATTGAAAGGATCACATTTGGCTGCCATGTTGGCCTTCATTCATAATATGAACCTGATGCCCTAGCTGTGCAGCAGAGAACTCAGACATGTCACACCAAGTATGCTTACTGTTATGTGTTTACCTTCCTAGTCATTTTTTATTCTAATATACCAATTTCCACCTCCAGCTAGCTAACATGTGGACACAATGTTAAGAAGTTGGAGGGAAGGGGAGGCAGGGAGACTATGTGAGAACTATCTCTGAGCCACTCAGGAATAGCTGGATGTTCAATTTCCTCTGGCCACTCATGAATAGCTGGATGTTCAATTTCCTCTACGGAAGGAAGGTTAAGGAGTGAAGTGTGTAGCTTGCTCTCCTCTCATTTCCTCTACCTGCTCTGCACTTCACAGGGCTGGGCTGGATGGACACCATCCTGTTTGTGATTGATTTACTTACTAAGATGTGAATAGCAACCTGGCACTTCTAGAGTTTCTCTTCCTTCCTTCTCTGTCTGTTTTGTCTCTCTCTATCACTTGTACACTCCCTTCTCTGTCTGTCTGTCTGTCTGTCTGTCTGTCTGTCTGTCTGTCTGTCTGTCTGTCTGTCTGTCTGTCTGTCTGTCTGTCTGTCTGTCTGTCTGTCTGTCTGTGTCTCTCTCTCTCTCTCTCTCTCTCTCTCTCTCTCTCTCTCTCTCTCTCTCTCTCTCTCTCTCTCTCTCTCTCTCTCTCTCTCTCTCTCTCTCTCTCTGTGTCTTTCTCTCCTTTACTCTGCCCTCCTGTCTTTCCATTTTCCCATCACATCCTAGGCTCAGTGGATGTGTGTGTGGAGGGGGGCGGGGTGGGCAGAGTTCAACCAATCAGACCTATAACACGAGTTACAATCAGCCAAGCTAACCTCAAAGTAACTCTTAAAGTTAGTGTGTGAATTGGTTCTGGTGGTAGGTGGCATTAACTGCTGGTAGTGACATAAGTCTGGCAGACACACACACACACACAAACACACACACACACACTACCACATCAACACCAACACCATACGCTGAGGGACAGAACTCAGTGGGGAGTATGGGACATCAGAAAATGTGGTAATCAGCCCTTTTCCTTTCTCGTACCAGGAGCCAGTCTTCTTTCCTCCACTGCTGCCATTTAGCTGCTGATCTATAACACATGGCCACTACTGTCAACATCTGCTCCAAGCCGAGGGGGTGATGAGGATCACATTTGCATACTATTATTGGTGAAGGGCAAAAATATAGTTGAGACGCTCTGTGTATGAGCTCAAAATGTTAATGTGTCATTTATAGAACGGAAGAGGTGAGTTGGATGAATGGAGGAAGATGGTGGGGTGGAATGGTGAGTAGAGGGATGAAGGGATAGAGAGAGAGGGGTGAAATGGAGGGATATACACTACCGTTCAAAAGTTTGGGGTCACTTAGAAAGGTCCTTGTTTTTTAAAGAAAAGCCATTTTTTTGTCCATTAAAATAACATCAAATTGATCAGAAATACAGTGTAGACATTGTTAATATTGTAAATGACTATTGTAGCTGGAAACAACTGATTTTTAATGGAATATCTACATAGGCGTACAGAGGCCCATTATCAGCAACCATCACTCCTGTGATCCAATGGCACGTTGTGTTAGCTCATCCAAGTTTATAATTTTAAAAGGCTAATTGATCATTAGAAAATCCTTTTGCAGTTATGTTAGCACAGCTGAAAACTGTTGTGCTGATTAAAGAAGTAATACAACTGGCCTTCTTTAGACTAGTTGAGTATCTGGAGCATCAGCATTTGTGGATTCAATTACAGGCTCAAAATGTCCAGAAACAAATAACTTTCTTCTGAAACTCATCAGTCTATTCTTGTTTTGAGAAATGAAGGCTGTTCTAGTTTGAGAAACAGATGCCTCACAAGTACTCAACTGGCAGCTTCATTAAATAGTACCCGCAAAACACCAGTCTCAATGTCAACAGTGAAGAGGCGACTCCGGGATGCTGGCCTTCTAGGCAGGGTTGCAAAGAAAAAGCCACATCTCAGACTGGCCAATAAAAAGAAAAGATTAAGATGGGCAAAATAACACAGACACTGGACAGAGGAACTCTGCCTAAAAGGCCATCATCCCGGAGTCGCCTCTTCACTGTTGATGTTGAGACTGGTATTTTGAGGGTCCTATTTAAAGAAGCTGCCAGTTGAGGACTTGTGAGGCATCTGTTTCTCAAAGGATTAGCTAACACAACTTACCATTGGAACACAGGAGTGATGGTTGCTGATAATGGTCCTCTGTACGACTATGTAGATATTCCATGATAGTTTTCCAAAAGGCACCTAAAGGACTCTCAGACCATGAGAAACAAGATTCTCTGGTCTGATGAAACTAAGATTGAACTAGTTGGCCTGAATGCCAAGCGTCACGTCTGGATGAAACATTGCACCATCCCAACGGTGAAGCATGGTGGTGGCAGCATCATGCTGTGGGGATGTTTTTCAGTGGGACATGTCTCTGAATGTCCTTGAGTGGCACAGCCAGAGCCCGGACTTGAACCCAATCAAACATCTCTGGAGAGACCTAAAAATAACTGCACAGCAACGCTCCCCATCCAACCTGACAGAGCTAGAGAAGATCTGCAGAGAAGAATGGGAGAAACTCCCCAAATACAGGTGTGTATTTGAGGCTGTAATCGCTGCCAAAAGTGCTTCTACAAAGTACTGAGTAAAGTGTCTGAATACTTACAGTATTTAATGTGATATACGTTTTCTATTTTTCATAAATTTGCAAACATGTCTACAAACTTATTTTTGCATTGTCATTATGGGATATCTTGTGTAGATTGCTGGAAAAAATAAGGCTGTAACGTAACAAAATGTGGAAAAAGTCAAGGGGTCTGAATACTTTCCGAATGCAATGTAGGTGTGGGAGCACTAGTTTGGCCCCTCACCCTGGCACTGAAGTTGTTAAATTGAGACCAGGGTGGCGGAAGGGAAAAGAAATCACATTTTCTTGTCTCGCAGGTCCCCTTGCTCTGGTGAAGATTTCCTCTGCTCTTGAGACTGTATATTCTTTCATCCCTCAGCCTGCCTTGACTCTCTCCTATCAGTAAAGTCTGTATTTTTTTGCACCAGAGAAATAGGTAGGAGTTCTTTATTTTTCTCTCCACACTCTCACTCTTTCCATCATTGAAAATAAATGACAATCTGTACTTTTTCTCAGAATTTTTGGGCCTTTATTGTTTCATCTATAACTTAGCCGATAATGATGTCGCTCTCCTCCTAGGGCTGGGCCTTATACCGTATTTCACTATATACCAGAATTGGTTTTTACTTTACCTTCTATAACGGTATTTGAATGTTGGTTTGTTAAATGTGATATGCTGTGTGTAACGTCCATTTTTATAATTTACTCCCCTACTTGAGTCATCTCTCTCTCCATTCTGCTTTCCACATAGACCTAGCTCCGCCCCCTGTCACCCCAGGAGCACATTTGTTGTTGCTCGACCATGAGACACTTGCGTTCAGTCTGCATGGTCAATGCTGATGACAACAATGTTGTTCTGTAATTACACTATTAGTTTGTGTTTCTTACATCTGCCACCAGCTAGTTTGTCTTTTCTTAGCTAATTTTAGCTAAATTGTGTTAGCCACTAATCCTAATCGGTAGTTAGCTAGCTAGCCAACGAGCAAACGCTGCTAGCTATACAGCATGATACCAGTAATGGTGTAGGCCTAAATCAGCATGTTGTTTGTGCAACAGTATCTTCTAAAACAAAGATGATTAGGCAAATTATGAACATGTTAGCTACATGAAGTAGCTGTCACAATATCTCCCTGGCATTTTCATTCATTGTCATGTCAAACAATACTGTATTCAAAATACAGTAGACAGATGGAAATGTTGTCATTAGCTAGCAATATTAACGTTAAAACTAGCTAAAATCTTGTGGCCTATCCTCAATCTTAGCTAGCTAGCTAACGTTATACTGCATCTAAAGTTAATATGGTGACATCAACATGATGACAAAAGGTTTTCCTACAAAGTATTTGCCTCCTTTTGAATGTCGTTGTATTTCCAAGCCCCTGTAATACACTTTAGCTTAAATATTAATCCGCGCTCATTGACTATGTACGAGTAGAATGCTCAGTCAGGCATCAGTCCAAAATGAACATTCAAAACAATATTGTGACGAAACATGCAACTCATGAATATTATTACAATAATCATTCTATTTCCATGATTCCAACAGTTCACCCAAGTGTTTTGACCTTAAAATATGCCCTCCGTGGCGGTGCGAAAATGATCTTAAATGAGTGCAGGAAATGGAGAAATGAATGAAAATGCTGACAATTATTTTTGGTTGAAGTTTAATTGAACAGTATAAAACCATCAAAATGTAGAAAGACAACTTGGAATCACTAAGAATGTATGTGTTGCCACCCTAGGATCACGCACTCATCATATATTTTTTTTGAATTTGTATTATTTAAAAACATAAAATACAGTCAAATACCATCTTACTCAAAAATGTTAAAAACACCAAACACCAAAAACGCCATATCGCCCAGCTGTCTCTCCTCCCCCATCCTCCACTCCACCCTGTTCTGACCCTTCTCCCTGTCATCTACCTTTCTCCTCACCTTTCCTCCCATCTCTTCCCCCCTTCTCCCTCCTCTGGCCTGATTGTATTGGGTGAGAGAGACATGGTGTTAGGTGAGAGAACCACAATCAGATAGCACATCTCACAGCTCATCTCAGGTGGAAAGAGCAGTGTGTGTGCGTGTGTGTGTGTGTATCTGTGTGTTTGCATTCTCTCCTTGTCGAAACAGATAAGCTTTGACATTAACATAAGCTAAAGCAGACAGGCTGAAACGTTTGGGAACAGATCACAGCAGAAATATCTCAACATTTTCTGTTTTCTCTCTCTTCCCCCCCGCCCTTCCCCTTCTCTTCCCCTCTGTAACGCATGTCCTTCTATGCAATACCCTGCAACTCAGTGAGCTTTGAGGCCAGAATCGCAGCCTGCCACTCACAGAGACACACTGAGCAATGCTCGGCGGCGAAAACGAAACGTGTCCACGCAAGACACAATGAGACTTTGAATCCTATAATTTTGAGAGTAGAGCGGCCTGTATTTAGGGTTCATGAATGGGAGTCTGCCACTCATACAGTGACAGTGTCATACTCACAGATTTAACTGTGCTCAATAGTGAAACGTAAAGACGTTTCTGCTAGATGAGAGGGTCTACATTTCTTTATATGACCACGTCTGTCAACGTCAAGAGAGGTAACACATCGTTGAACAGAGAGGATTCATGAAGAATACTAGGAGAGATACAGCAGAGGTGCTGACAATAGATGGAATGAAGACATACTCAGTAACGTGTATGATATTTCTATGTTGCTCTGTGTGCGTTTTCCTTCTGTTGTTTTTTGGCCATATGCACAGGCCGACAGACAGAGTAACAAATCTTGTTGTTCTACAAGCAGATTAGCTCAATGGGATTGGAGCTGGGACAGACAGACAGACAGATCCTACTGTCCCTGGTCTGTCGAGTGGAGTGGGCGAGGATAGGTTTTCACCTGAGTACAACAGATGATCTCACCACACGTCCAGACACACACCTCCCACCCTGCTGTGACCCTCCAGTTCAAACCCCCAGCTCTCCTGTCCTCTCCCCCTTCTAGTGCATCTCTCTGATGGATGGCTGCTCTGCAGGCATGGATGGCCAGGGCTCCTCCCTGGAACTATCTGGGCTCCAGGAAGGGCTTGAGGACCTGGAGAATGATGAAGAGGCTGGGGAATAGAGGGGGGATACAGGGAGAGAGAGAGAGGAGAGGGATGTGAAAGGTTGAAGATAAAAGAGTGTGAGTGGGAAGTCACAGGAACTTGAAAGAAAAGTCAAACCTGGAAGCTGCGCTTGCCGGTATCACTTGTGTTTACTTAGCTTATATATCTGTCTCATTGCCTTCGCCAGGGCTTCTCACAGGAAGGGAAAGCAGGTAGCAAGGGACTAGGTATTGATTAGAAAAAGCTGTTCTTGGCAAACTGTTAGCTATAGTCCTAATTCTTCTCTATGGTATAAATGTGTACTCTTTCCCATCTCCCCTTCCTCCTTTATCCTTCCTTAATCTTAAGAATTTCACAGATAGGTACACTTGTTGTATTCAGCACATGTGAAAAATAAAATGTAATTTGACTTGATCTCACCTTCTGTCACAGAACTCTCCTGTGGGGAGAGTCCTGTTTTCAGACCCCTTGACTTTTTCCACATTTTGTTACGTTACAGCTTTAATCTAAAATGTTTGTTTTTTTAAATCCTCATCAATTTACACACAATACCCCATAATGACAAAGCAAAAACCTGTTTTTAGAAATATCACATTTACATAAGTATTCAGACACTTTACTCAGTGCTTTGTTGAAGCACCTTTGGCAGTGATTACAGCATCGAGTCTTCTTGGGTGTGACACTACAAGCTTGGCACACCTGTATTTGGGGAGTTTCTCCCATTCTTCTCTGCAGATCCTCTCAAGCTCTGTCATGTTCAAATCAAATCAAACTTTATTTGTCACTTGCGCCGAATACAACAAGTGTAGACTTTACTGTGAAATGCTTACTTACAAGCCCTTAACCAACAGTGCAGTTCAAGAAGAGTTAATATTTACCAAGTAGACAAAAATAAAAAGTAATAATAAAAAGTAACACAATAAGAATAACATAATGAGGTTATATACAGGGAACACCGGTACCGAGTCAGTGTGCGGGGGTACAGGTTAGGTGAGGTAATTTGTACATGTAGGTGGGGTGAAGTGACTATGCATAGACAATAAACAGCGATTAGCAGCAGTGTACAAAAGGGAGAGGGGGGGGTCAATGTAAATTGTCCAGTGGCGATTTTATTAATTGTTCAGCAGTCTTATGGCTTGGAGGTAAAAGCTGTTGAGGAGTCTCTTGGTCCTAGACTTGGCGCCCCGGTACCGCTTGCCGTGCGGTAGCACGGGCTGACTGGAGCCTCTGACAATTTTATGGGCTTTCCTCTGACACCGCCTATTGTATATGTCCTGGATGGCAGGAAGCTTGGCCCCAGTGATGTACTGGGCCGCTCGCACTACCCTCCGTAGCACATTACGGTCAGATGCCGAGCAGTTGCCATACCAGGCGGTGATGCAACTGGTCAGGATGCCCTCGATGGTGCAGCTGTAGAACCTTTTGAGGATCTGGGGACACATGCCAAATCAAGGTTGGATGGTAAGCGTTGCTGCACAGCTATTTTCAGGTCTCTCCAGAGATGTTTGATCGTGTTCAAGTCCGGGCTCTGGCTGGGCCACTCAAGGACATTCAGAGACTTGTCCTGCAGCCACCCCTGCGTTGTCTTGGCTGTGTGCTTAGGGTTGTTGTCCTGTTGGAAGGTGAACAATCTGAGGTCTTGAGTCTGAGGTCCTGAGTGCTCTGTAGCAAGTTTGCATCAAGGATCTCTCTGTAATTTGCTGCGTTCATCTTTCCCTCGATATATCCCTCGATCCTAGTCTCCCAGTCCTGAAAAACATCCCCACAACATGATGCTGCCACCACCATGGTATTGGCCAGGTGATGAGCGATGCCTGGTTTCCTCCAGACGAGATGCTTGGCATTCAGGCCAAAGAGTTCAATCTTGGTTTCATCAGACCAGAGAATCTTGCAGGCAGTCATGTGCCTTTTACTGAGGAGTGTCTTCCGTCTGCACACTCTACCATGAAGGCCTGATTGGTGGAGTGCTGCAGAGATGGTTGTCCTTCAGGAAGGTTCTCCCATCTCCACAGAGGCACTCTGGAGCTTTGTCAGGGTGACCATCTGTTTCTTGGTTACCTGCGTGATCAAGGCCCTTATCCCTCGATTGCTCAGTTTGGACGGGCAGCCAGCTCTAAGAAGAGTCTTGGTGGTTCCAAACTTCTTCCATTCAAGATTGATGGAGGCCACTGTGTTCTTGGGGACCTTCAATGCTGCAGAAATGTTTTGGTACCCTTCCCCAGATCTGTGCCTCGACACAATCCTGTCTCTGATTCCTTCGACCTCATGGCTTGGTTTTTGCTATGACATGCACTGTCAACTGTGGGACCTTATATAGACAAGTGTGTACCTCTCCAAATCATGTCCAATCATTTGAATTTACCACAGGTGGATTCCAATCAAGTTGTAGAAACATCTCAAGGATGATCAATGGAAACAGGATGAATCTGAGCTCAATGTCAAGTCTCAATACTAATGTAAATAAGGTATTTCTGTTTTCCATAGAACTGTTTTCACTTTGTCATTATGGGGTATTGTGTGTAGATTGATTAAACATTTATATTTAATACATTTTAGAATGTAACAAAATGTGGAAAAGGGAAGTGGTTTGAATACTTTCCGAAGGCACTGTATGTGTTTGTTGTTTTGTGTGTTTACAGTTTGTAATGTGATATGACAGACTCAAGGAAGGGTCTCCAGTGAACCTCTTCTGTTGACTGTTTCTCCTTCTCTTAGTGTTGCCCCTCTGAGAGGAAGGATAGACTTACACACTCACACACATACGGGCATTTCCATCGAAAGCACCCATGATCACCAACATGTGGAGTTCATAAGAGCATACCACATTGAGTGTCACATGAAAGCTAAGAATCTATATCTTGGGGAAATGAAGGCATAGATACATTATTCAACCATTTTCCATCTTAATAAAGTGTCCTACTGTAAGTAAAGGCTTTATTTTCTGGATAAACAGATGGAAAAGGGCTTTTCCAAGACAGCTATCAGAACAAGTGGTAAAAGGTATCAGAAATACACCAAACTAATCATGTTGATGTAAAGACCCCTACCAACTAATATCAACACATATTTAGTTTTGGAGAAATTGTTTACCTTCTGTAAGTTTAAAGAATATTGCCTTGTAGTTCCATTAACAAAAACCCACATATCTTGAAGATATTTTCTCATTTCTCTCCCTTATGAGTAGAGGAAGATGATGAAAGTTCACAGAAGTAACAAGTAATGGTAGACCTACTAATTCGTTATAGTGATTTTGCTGAAATCAAATGTGTTTATGAATTGTTAATTGATTAAAGCTCATAAGTCCATTACCAAATTGGTTATGTAACACCAAAAAAATCTGGAACGGAATGACTGTAATTTAATTGGCTACAATAGGAAATCATAATATTCACAAACCACAGTTTGGTCACCTGCTACTGTCCTCCCTTCCACTGGAATACTGTTATGTTCAGCTGAAGACGGTTTTCTTTTGTCTGGTGGTCAAACCAGTGTTAAAACAGTCAAGAGTCTGGACAATCCCTCTCCCTCTCCCTCTTTCTCTCTGCTTATCTCTCTCTCTCTCTCTCTGCTTATCTCTCTCTCTCTCTCTCTCTGCTTATCTCTCTCTCTGCTTATCTCTCTCTCTGCTTATCTCTCTCTCTCTCTCTGCTTCTCTCTCTCTCTCTCTCTCTCTCTCTCTCTCTCTCTCTCTCTCTCTCTCTCTCTCTCTGCTTATCTCTCTCTCTCTGCTTCTCTATCTCTCTCTCTCTCTGCTTATCTCTCTCTCTCTGCTTCTCTCTCTCTCTCTCTCTCTCTCTCTCTCTCTCTCTCTCTCTCTCTCTCTCTCTCTCTCTCTCTCTCTCTCTCTCTCTCTCTCTCTCTCTCTCTCTCTCTCTCTCTCTCTCTCTCTCTCTCTCTCTCTCTCTCTCTCTCTCTCTCTCTCTCTCTCTCTCTCTCTCTCTCTCTCTCTCTCTCTCTCTCTCTCTCTCTTTCTCTCTCCCTCTCTGCTTCTCTCTCTATCTCTCTCTCTGCTTCTCTCTCTCTCTCAATTCAATTCAATTCAATTCAATTGACTTTATTGACATGGCAAGTTATTATTACTTACATTGTCAAAGTATACATATCGAAAAATTTAAATAAAATATATATGTATATATATACACAAAATATATATATATTTATATATAAATAAATGGTGGGACTAACAGTAATAATAATAGTAGTAGTGGACATGGGATTACCATTAATAACAGCTACAACAACAATATTAATCAGAACAACAATACATTAAAGCAACAGTAGTAGACCAGTGTCAACATGACTGAGAAGACACATGACCTGGTACGAAAGACAAAACAAAACTAAGCTAAATGGGAAATATTATCAACATTACTTTGCATTTTTCACTGGCTGTCCCTCAGGCTGTGGCAGGAGGACACATATTTGGCTGCAAAAACTGCACATTTTGGCTTTTCACCCAACAAATATTTGAATTTTTCTTCATCTTTTATAGTTTCAAATTCTTTGTATTGAATTATAATTTTGGGAAAGAAATATGCTCTTAGGTCTGAGTATTTGTCACAGTGTAGTAGGAAATGCACTTCTGTCTCTACCTCTCCCCTGGAGCAGAGTGAGCACAGCCTGTCCTCCCTGGGCAGCCAGGTTTGTCTGTGACGACCGGTCTCTATAGCCAGACTGTGCTCACTGAGTCTGTACCTAGTCAATGTTTTCCTCAGTTTTCTATCAGTCACAGTGGTCAGATAGTCTGCCACCATGTACTGTCTGTTTAGAGCCAAATAGCATTGAAGTTTACTTTGATTTTTTGTGGTGTCTTTCCAATAGGTTATATATTTTTCTTTTTGTTTTGTGATGATTTGGTTGGGCCAGATTTTCTGAGGGCTGTCCCGAGGCTCTATGGGGTTGGTTTGGGTTGGTGAACTGAGCCTCAGAACCAGCTGGCTGAGGGGACTCTTCTCTGGTTTCATCTCTTGACATTGTAGAGCTGTGTGATGGAATGTTTTAGGGTCACTTGTTTTTAGATGGTTGTAAAATTTGATGGCTCTTTTTTCTATTCGAATGAGGAGGGGATATTGGCCCAATTCTGCCCTACATGCGTTATTTGGAGTTTTTCTTTGTACTTGCAATACAGTCTTGCAAAACTCTGCATGCAATACTTCAATTGGATGTTTGTCCCATTTAGTAAATTCATTATTAGAGAGTGGACCCCATACTTCACTGCCATATAGAGCAATTGGTTCTATAACTGATTGAAAAATTTTGAGCCAGATTCTAATTGGAATTTCAATTTTGATGTTCCTTTTAATGGCATAGAATGCTCTTCTTGCTTTGTCTCTCAGCTCATTCACAGCCATGTGAAAGCTACCTGTGTTGCTGATATTTAGTCCTAGATATGTGTAGTTTTTGGTGTGTTCTAATAGAACTGTGTCCAAATAGAATTTATATTTGTCATCCTTATTTCCGGACCTTTTTTGGAATATCATTATATTTGTTTTTTTTAGATTAACGGTCAGAGCCCAAGTCTGACAGAACCTGTGAAGATGATCTAGGTGTTGCTGTAACCCCTCTTTAGTGGGAGACAGCAGCACCAGGTCATCTGCGTACAGCAGACACTTGATTTCAGTGTTGTGTAGGGTGATACCAGGTGCTGTCGATTCTTCTAATGTTTTTGCCAATTCATTCATGTAGATGTTAAATAATGTTGGACTTATTGGGCAGCCCTGTTTCACTCCCCGCCCCTGAGAGAAGAAGTCTGTTTGCTTGTTGCCAATTTTAACCGCACATTTGTTTTTAGTGTACATTGATTTAATAAAATCATATGTTTTCCCTCCAATACCACTTTCTATTAGTTTATAAAAAAGACCTTCGTGCCAAATTGAATCAAATGCTTTCTTGAAATCTACAAAACACGAGTAGATTTTGCCTTTGTTTTGGTTAACTTGTTTATCAATTAGAGTGTGGAGGGTGTAAATGTGGTCTGTTGTACGAAAAAATTTTAGAAATCCAATCTGGCTTCTGCTCAGGACGTTGTGTTCGTCAAGGAAATGATGTAGTCTGCTATTTATAATACTGCAGAGAATTTTCCCCAAGTTGCTGTTAACGCATATTCCTCTGTAATTATTTGGGTCAAATTTGTCTCCATTTTTATAGATTGGTGTGATCAGTCCCTGGTTCCAAATATCGGGGAAAATACCTGCAGTGAGGATAATGTTGAAGAGTTTGAGTATAGCCAATTTGAATTTGTGGTCTGTATATTTGATCATTTCATTTAAAATCCCATCAGCACCACAGGCCTTTTTGGGTTGGAGATTGCATATTTTTTCCAATAATTCTTCTTCTGTAATTGGGGTATCCACAGGATTCTGATAGTCTTTGACTGCTAATTCAAGGATTTGTAATTTTTCTTGTATATCTTTTTGTTCTGGGCTCTTTGTTATATTGCTGTAGAGGTTTGCAAAGTGATTTCTCCACATATCCCCATTTTGGATAGCCAACTCCTCATGATGAGGTTTGTTTAATTTATTCCAATTCTCCCAGAAGTGGTTTGATTCTATGGATTCCTCAATTCCATCCAGCTGATTTCTAATGTGCTGTTCCTTTTTTGTTCTTAGGGTGCGTTTGTATTGCTTCAGTGTTTCCCCATATTGAAGGCGTATATTTTTGTTGTCTGGTTCTCTGTGTTTTTGATTAGATATATTTCTCAATGACTTTCTTAGATTTTTGCAATCATTATCAAACCATTTTTCATTATCTGTTATTTTTGGTTTGCTCTTATGCTTCTTTAGATTAGCCAAGGAGGCTAATTTGTCAAATATAAAGTTTATGTTCCTAACGGCCAAATTTACACCTTCATTGCTGAAGGAGAATGTTAAGGCTAAAAAGTTGTCCAGGAGAGATTGTATTTTTTGGCTACTAATTGCTTTTTGGTAGATGTCTGTACTGTTTGCACTCCATCTATAGGCTTGTTTAGTACCATGTAATTTATTGGGCCATGATGCTTCATGGTTGGGTTCTGCTCTTCTCAGATACACTGTGATTTTACTGTGGTCTGAGAGAGGTGTTAGTGGGCTGACTGTGAAGGCTCTGAGAGACTCTGGGTTTAGGTCGGTGAGGAAGTAGTCTACAGTGCTGCTGCCAAGGGATGAGCTGTAGGTGTACCTACCAAAAGAGTCTCCTCTCAGCCTGCCATTGACTATGTACAGACCCAGTGTTCGACAGAGCCTCAGGAGCTGTAATCCATTTTTGTTTTTCACTTTGTCATAGTTGTTTCTGTGGGGGTATGTGGGGAGGGAAAGGTTATTGCTTCCTGGTAGGTGTTTATCCCCATGACTGTTAATAGTGTCTTGTTCTTCTGCTATTCTAGCATTCAGGTCTCCACAGACCAGTACGTTGCCTTGGGCCTGAAAGTGACTAATCTCTCCCTCTAGAATGGAGAAGCTCTCTTCGTTGAAGTAGGGTGACTCTGAGGGGGGAATGTATGTGGCACAGAGGAAGACGTTTTTATCTGTCAAGATAGCCTCCTTGTTGATTTTTAACCAGATAAAGAATTCTCCTGTTTTGATCAATTCGATTGAATTAATTAGTTCAGATTTATACCATATTAGCATTCCCCCTGAGTCTCTGCCCTGTTTGATTCCTTTTAATTTAGTGGATGGTATGATTATCTCCCTATAACCTAGTGGACAGCCAGTGGAAACATCACCTCTGCACCATGTTTCCTGTAGTACTAAAATATCAACATCATCAATTTCTTTCAGGAAGTCTGGGTTTCTGCTCTTTAGCCCAAAAGCAGAGGACTTCAACCCTTGTATATTCCAACATGCAACGTAAAAAGACTTCATAACTTTTTTTTTTCTCTTTTCTTTACCTTTCAAAATGAGACAAACACTCACAATCCAAGAAGAACCATTAAAATAGGATTTTTCAATTAAAGTAAACTCTTATTTTGCAAATGTGATTTGTTTATAATTTAAGATAGAATTTGTGTCATGCCACTTGGGTGGATGTAGTGTGAGAATGGTGGAGTTATTGTGCTCATCTTACCATGACCCTCGGCCCATCACATGTGAGCATAGTAGACTCAGCATTTGTTTAATGTCACTCATTTGGTTGGTGGGGGCTGGGCCAGTTGCTCCTCTCACAGCCTGTGCGTAGCTCTGCCTGCTGGGCTGTGGCTCCTCCAGGTGTGGGTCTGCGGTGGGGAGGAGGGGGGTGGTAGGCCTCATCTGGGTGGCTCTGAAGCTGGGCTGGGGTGGTCTGTGCTGCGCTGGCTGTGGTGGGCATTGAGGTTGGTGGTGCTGTGGTCGTGGCTGGGGGGTCCAGGGTGCTGGTCCGGGATGTTGTCTTGGTGATCTCGGCGGGGTGGAGATTGCTCCGCTGTTCCTGGGTGGAGAGGTCGGGCTGCGGTTTAGAGCGACGTCCTTGAGAGTCTTGGCAAGGATGGGGACTGTCTCCCTGTACAGGTGAACATGGTCATAGAGACAGTCCAGATCGAGGGTGGGATGGTGGGCCAGGTGTACATTGGGTCGCAGGGCACAGTCCCGGGATAGGCTGGCATTTATTCTTTGGATTGTGGCAGGGTGGAAGTCCCTCCTCTGTAGAAGGGTTGACACTATGATTCTTGAGTTGGGGAAGATTGCGGAGGCCTTCTCAATCACTCCCCGTAGTGAAGTCGCCACCCTCTCCTGCTGAGCACGCAGGTCGTTGCTTCCGGTATGTATGATTATGTGGCTTGGCGACCCGAGATGGTTCTTATCAAGCAGCTCCATGGCACTTTGCGTTGTTGGGCACCACACCTTTCTCGTTTTGTGTCTAGGGAAAAGTTTCTTCTCCTGAACATACTTCCCATTTGAGTCCATTAACAGGACGATGTCAGCCAGTGTTTCTTCTGGACTGGGGGGGGCAGAGGGGGGGCTGGTGGGTGTTGGAGCTGGGGTGTGGCTGGTCTGTGTGGGTGCCACTGTCAGTGGGAGGCTGTTCTGTGGGTTGGGGAGGAGGGGTGCAGCAGCCAGGGCTGGGGAAGTCTGGCTGGTTGAGCTGGGCTCCTCTGCTGTGTGAGGGCAGGTCATAGGGTGGTGATCTATCTGCTCCTGCAGCCTGTCCTCTGCTCTCTTTCTCTCCTGCAGCTCCTCTCTTAGTGCGGTCAGCTCCTTATTGCTGCTCTGCCTGTCTTTTTGGAGCTCTCTCACCTCCTTTGTTAGATCAGCCAGCTCTCTCTTGAGTCCGTCTCTCTCTTGCTGAACCTCTTTCAGCTGTGTTGCAAGGCTGCTGTCCTGCTCTGTCCTCACCTTGGTTAGGAGCTCCTCTAAGGTGTGGTTGTCTGGTTGCTGTTTGCTCACGCTCTCCCTGAGCAGGACCACCTCCCCCTCCAGTTTGGTGAACTCATCCCTCATGGCAGCCATGGTGGTGAGGAGGGCCTGAGCCTGCTCTGCACTGAGGGGGTCGCTCTCCTCCTGGGGCGTGTCCTCCACTATGGTGGAAAGAGAGGTGCTGGATGTGCCTTTTTGGGTGGGGAGGGTAGGGGTGAGGGTGGAGTTTGTGTTGTGGGAGGGCATGTCACTGGTGGTGTCCTTCTCTCTCTCCGCTCTCTCTTTAATGGTCTGAAAGTCTGTTTCAAACAGCCTGATGTTACCTTGCACCATGACAGTCCCAGTCTTGTAGAGGTTGATTGTTATCATGGTGCTGTCAGGGTCGTCTGTCTCTTTGATTTTCAGCTTCCACCCATTACAGATTCCCTCTTTCTTTATGCATGGGTAGTGAGAGCAGACTGCTGAGCGCCATGCATTTGGCTGGTCAGTGAGGAAGATGAGATTACTCACGTCACCGTTTTTGTAGAGGTCTGCAAAAAGGGTTTCTGGTCTCTTCTCTAGTAGTTTCTGTTTGAAAGCTTTCCTCATTGTGTCATTTTTGACCTTTTTTGGGTAGAGAATGGATTCTGCGCTGAGGGGGAGTGGGGACATGGTGTCTGTGCGCTCTGCTACTACCGCTACTGCTGCGCTGTTCTGCTGCCCCGTTGCCATGGCAACCGATTTGTTCGTCTGCTGTTCGCGCTACTTTCAAAAAACAGCAAAAATAGTGAAAAATCCTCACACAAAAGACTGAAGATATGTTTACAGTTAGTCCGTGCTCCTTTTTGTTTTACTCACTCAGTTTGGTCGTTTGATGTAGTTGTATTAACTGACCTTGCTAGTTTTGTTCTAGCTCGTTTCTTATGGCTAGCTTGTTAGTCTGCTGGCTGGGTCTTTGTTGTGTAGTGTTGATAATACAAGTTTACTGGAGAACTGAGACGAAGTAGAGACTCTGGACAGGGTGGATTAGGTTTAATTAAAAGCAATTTATTCAGAGGTAAAAATATCTGAAATAGCGTGCACGGACCCTTTCATCAAGCTCAAATGGAACTCTCTGAAAGAAGCCCAGATAACAGAGTGCATATACATTTTATACAGTACAGAAAGTAGGTTGAGTCTGGAAGTTCTGGTCCTCTGGTTGGTTCTGATGAGTTGGGCGAGGTCTCCTTCAGGCCAGTATCACTGTCCCATTGGCTCTGAGTAGAGTTCTTTGTCTTCAGAAATGTTCAGCTAAAACAGGAGATTAGGTGTGTGCGTAGATGTTCCTATTTTGACATTTCTGTGTGTCTCTGTAAAATGTTCAGACTGAAGAGGAGTTTTTGTGTGTGCGTAGATGTTCCTGTCTTATCTGTGTTTATGAAAGGTTTACGTCAGCCCTCTGTCCTTGGGTATGTGTGTGTCTCAGTTTCTCGTGATCTGCAGTACCAGGCACCCCTTTTCTTATCAGTCTTTATGAAAAGGCCTGTGACAGCCATCTGTCTCTGGGTGTGTGTGGGTCTCAGTTTCTCGTGATATGCAGTACCAGGCACCCCTTTTCTTATCAGTCTTTATGAAAAGGCCTGTGACAGCCATCTGTCTCTGGGTGTGTGTGGGTCTCCGTATCTGCTATGAGTTTGTGAGAAACCCTGTTTGGAAAGAAGTTAGTTATAACAATGTATTAGCAAATATGCTTGTGTTATAATAAATGATATTTATTACAGTAGCTAGCTAGCTAGACTCAAAACTTCTTAACTTGAGGCGCCAAGTTACTTTTTTTTCTATTCTGAATGTATAGAGTTGTTGTTCATCACTTCTTGTCTGGAATTCTTCTTCGATTAGAGTGTTTATCTCATTCTAAAAACCAAAAAAATCTAATATATCAGGAGCTCATGTTGAGCATGACTCTCTCTCTCTCTCTCTCTCTCTCTGCTTCTCTGTCTATCTCTCTCACTGCTTCTATCTCTCTCTCTCTCTCTCTCTCTCTCTCTCTCTCTCTCTCTCTCTCTCTCTCTCTCTCTCTCTCTCTCTCTCTCTCTCTCTCTCTCTCTCTCTCTCTCCTCCCTCCCTCCCTCCCTCCCTCCCTCCCTCCCTCCCTCCTCTCTCTCTCTCTCTCTCTCTCTCTCTCTCTCTCTCTCTCTCTCTCTCTCTCTCTCTCTCTCTCTCTCTCTCTCTCTCTCTCTCTCTCTCTCTCTCTCTCTCTCTCTCTTTCTCTCTGCTTATCTCTCACTCTCTCTCTCTCTCTCTCTCTCTCTCTCTCTCTCTCTCTCTCTCTCTCTCTCTCTCTCTCTCTCTCTCTCTCTCTCTCTCTCTCTCTCTCTCTCTCTCTCTCTCTCTCTCTCTCTCTCTCTCTCTCTCTCTCTCTCTCTCTCTCTGCTTATCTCTCTCTCTCTCTCTCTCTCTCTCTCTCTCTCTCTCTCTCTCTCTCTCTCTCTCTCTCTCTCTCTCTCTCTCTCTCTCTCTCTCTCTCTCTCTCTCTCGCTCTCTCTTTCTCTCTGCTTATCTCTCACTCTCCAGTTAATGTCACCTCTCACAGCTCTTACTGACACCTACCCATGAGCCCCATTACTTTCCATTTCCTGTAACCAGCATCCTCACCCCCTAAGCACCGGCCAACACCGGAGGTCCATGGACGTCGAAAAGTAGTCCAGCTTGACATTCATGTTCACGTCCACAGGCGGACGGGACTGGACTACATCTGAACCTATCATAGACATGTGTTTCACAGGTTTGGACAGCACAGCAGAGCAAAGTAGATTGCAGTGCAGTACAATACAGTAAAGCACAGCAGAGTAGAGTAGGGTAGAGTGCAGTAGAGTACGAGTTCAGAACAATACAGCAAAGCACAGCAGAGTAGAGTAGGGTAGAGTGCAGTAGAGTATGAATTCAGAACAATACAGTAAAGCACAGCAGAGTAGAGTAGGGTAGAGTGCAGTAGAGTACGAATTCAGAACAATACAGTAAAGCACAGCAGAGTAGAGTAGGGTAGAGTGCAGTAGAGTATGAATTCAGAACAATACAGTAAAGCACAGCAGAGTAGAGTAGGGTAGAGTGCAGTAGAGTACGAATTCAGAACAATACAGTAAAGCACAGCAGAGTAGAGTAGGGTAGAGTGCAGTAGAGTACAAATTCAGAACAATACAGTAAAGTAGAGTAGAGTAGAGTAGGGTAGAGTGCAGTAGAGTACGAATTCAGAACAATACAGTAAAGTAGAGTAGAGTAGAGTAGAGTAGGGTATAGTGCAGTAGAGTACGAATTCAGAACAATACAGTAAAGTAGAGTAGAGTAGAGTAGGGTATAGTGCAGTAGAGTATGAATTCAGAACAATACAGTAAAGTAGAGTAGAGTAGAGTAGAGTAGAGTAGAGTAGAGTAGGGTATAGTGCAGTAGAGTATGAATTCAGAACAATACAGTAAAGTAGAGTAGAGTACAGTACAATATACTGTACTCTACCCTACTGTACTATGCTCTACTTTTCTTTACTGTGCTGTATTGTAATGCACTGTACTCTACTGTGATCTACTCTGCTGTGCTGTGATGTAATGCACTGTGATCTACTCTGCTGTGCTGTGATGTCCAAACTTGTGAAACATGAGGAGAATCACATTCATATCCATAATTATGCATCTCTGTGTAGTACAGATCAGGGACCCATGTTGTAATTCCGTTACCGGGTGTAAATCCACTTCACTTACTGTAGTTCAATAACCAAAATATATTTTTCAAGTACATGGTGCCATGTCATAGCTGACACCCCATTCTTTCTGCAGACACCTTTGGTAAATGTGGTCGCATAAAAACTTGAGGGAGATTTTACCGTAATTCCGGTAACAAAGTTTGCATCTGCACAGATCTTCCACTAAATTATAAAAAATAAATAAAAACATTTCAGGGTACATTTTTTAAAATAGTCCTTGTGCAGAGAGTCGTATGGTTTGGTTTTAAACTTAGAAATCAA
The DNA here is from genome assembly GCF_045679555.1 of Salvelinus alpinus. Lineage (NCBI taxonomy): Eukaryota > Metazoa > Chordata > Actinopteri > Salmoniformes > Salmonidae > Salvelinus > Salvelinus alpinus. Next base: position 25,353,246 of record NC_092092.1, on the reverse strand, counting down.
TGTTTTTAGTTTAGCATACATTTTGAGTCATACTGAGTTAATTCCATTACTGTGGAATTGCCCATACACAAACACTCATCCTTTGTCTTTGTTTTTGCACTACATAGAAACATCCTAACACCCCGAATCATAGATCCTGAGCATCACATCACCTTAACTCTATTCCCAACAAACAGTATTTCAAAACATTAAAGGTCTTCTTTCAAAACAATCAAGATAAAGTTGTAGGGAAGGTTAAGAACAAAAGAGAGAAAGAAATGTTGAGAGAGATACTGTACACAGAGATGTGAGAACAGAGAGAGAAGAGACAGGTACAGCGGTGCAGTGAGAGAGAGAGAGAGAGAGACTTCATAGGGAGGAGTCCCTAGTGGCTTTCCTTTTCTCCTCTCTCAGCTGTACAGCATTTCGCTCCCGCTATTTTTTCTCATCACTCCATCCCACCTGGGAGAAGCAGAAGAAAGAGAGAAGAGAGAGGTGTGCACAGAAATAAAGTGGCTTCCATTTAAATGTGACTCCCTGCAAAGTGCTCTACATTTTGCTGCAATGCTTTTCTTTCTTATTGTGGGAAATGTCACCAGAGAAAAGATCTCATCGCGTGGAATAGAGAGGGGGGAGGGAGGGAGCGAGGAAGAGAGGCAAAGAGAGAGAGAGACCGGGTGAGGGAGGGAGGGAGGGAGAGAGAGAGAGAGAGAAAGGGAGGGGGAGAGAGAGAGATAGAAAGAGCCAGAGAGAGCGACGAGAAAGGCAGCAAAGAGAGAAACATGAAAGCGAGATGGGAAGCGGAAGCAACATCACAACAACATACAGCATGCAGTTTGTTTGATATCCTCTAACGTTACAACACTTTTTCATTGTCTCTCTGTGAAGAGGAGTGAGTCACCAAGATGGCCGTTTCCTTCTTCTGTGTCTGTGTCATCTGGCCTGCCTTACTGACTCTCATTTCTCTGTGTCCAGAGGGACTGACTGTTGAGGAGTTTGTGTATGTGTCTGTGTATGTTTGCGTCTGTGTTTGTGTGTGTGTGTGTGTGTGTGCGTGCGTGCGTGCGTGCGTGCGTGCGTGCGTGCGTGTGTGTGTGCATGCGTGTCTCAGTCGCTCTGTCATGGCCATAATGAGAAACATTGCTTTGACTGGATAAAGCTATCTGGCAACGGCAAGCAACAGAAGTCCACTGAACAAATGTCTCTCTCCACCTCTCTCTCTCTCCACCTCTCTCTCTCTCTTTCTCTCACACACTACCCATAACACATTACTCCCCACTCCTTCGTCATACCCCCCACAGTTACTGACAGTTTTCATCCACCCTCAGATTCCCATCACCCACATTAAACGTCAGGACGGCAGCACAGGCTACATCTTGAAATCATTTTGTCAGGAAGTTCACTCATCTGTTTCTCATTTAGGCCAGGCTGCCTGCTATTCCTGTGATGCTGTACACTGTAATTAAGGGTATGTGTGTCTCAGAGCCAGCCACAGGAGTCAGGACAGCTATCTCTCTCTCTCTCTCTCTCTCCCTCCCTCTCTCCCACCCCCATGTTAACCCCAGCACAGCCCTCCGGGAAACACACACATACACACACATGCACTCCAGACCAACGCCTCACACATCATCTTGTGGACCCATTCCATTAGGGACAGATTCCATGTATAAAAGTGCAGTAGATTTACACTGTGGAGAAGAAGAATGTCTGAACTCCAGAACATTTGTAATTTTGAAGTCACTCTCACATGTACTATATCTAGGTAAACTGGACTTTCTCTGTCTGAGTCCCAAATGGAACCCTATTCCCTACACAGTGCACTAATTTTGACCAGAATATGGGCCCTGGTCAAAAATAGTGCACTAGGGAATAGGGTGCCATTTTTTTATGCAGTCAGAGAAAGTTCAGTTTACATAGATACAGTGCAGAATTATTCTCCTTCCACACTGTCAGTTAGCCCTCTGTGAAATGTCCATCCAGGCCACTTAGTGGGGTATGATAAGAGAGACATACTGTTTAAGAGCATACGTCATGGAACCAAGTAGCTAGACCTAGTTAAAGTACCTCCCTGGCTGGACCCCTATTGGTCCTTAAAGTGGAGCGATCCACTGAGGAAAACAGGGACAGGATGGCATCATTCCCAAACCTTGCAGGGGGAGTGTTGAGTATGTTTTTGACATAACAGCAGACTGAACTGAAGACGAATACTTTTCACCAGACCAAATAAGAGAGTCAGACTGGAGTTGGCCCATGTGTCACACACACACACACACACACACACACACACACACACACACACACACACACACACACACACACACACACACACACACACACACACACACACACACACACACACACACACACACACACACACACACACACACACACACACACACACACACACACACACACAGAGATAGAGGAAGGCTGCCTGCCCACACTGTGATCTTGAAACCTCTAGTCCATGTCATTGGAAAATCAACTGGCTTGGTTTTTCATCCAATTAATTAGTGACTGGCAGCTAGGGCCCTGTGTGTGTGTGTGTGTGTGTGTGTGTGTGTGTGTGTGTGTGTGTGTGTGTGTGTGTGTGTGTGTGTGTGTGTGTGTGTGTGTGTGTGTGTGTGTGTGTGTGTGTGTGTGTGTGTGTGTGTGTGTGTGTGTGTGTGTGTATGTGTGTGTGTGTGTGTGTGCGTGCGTGCGTGTGTGTTTGGTTTCACTATCCTTGTGAGGACCAGATGTCCTCACCATGATAGTAAAACAAGGAAAAATCTGACAAGTGGGGAAAAAGGCTATTTTTAGGGGTTAGGGTTTAAGGTTAGGGTTACAATTAGCGTTAGGGTTAGGGTTAAGGTTAGGATTAGGGTTTTGAATGGGAATCAATTGTTTGGTCCCTACAAGGATAGTAAAAGAAACGTGTGTGTTAGTGTGTACTTGCATGCGTGTGTGTGTGCATGAGTGTGAGCGAGTGGATGTGTGGACTCTGTACACATGTTATACTGCAGTAGATAATTATTGTGTCGAAAAACGTTGACAGAATATACAGAATATCATACTAAAACATTGTTTATGTAATTACTGTAGGCTATATGGCAGATGAAAGGACATCCTCTACATAGTTTTGTTGGTTTTGTTTGTTTAGTAATGATACATATGAACTTATATACTAAGGATTTCACGTACTCTCAATTCAGACAACAAATCTGCACTATCAATTACTCATATACAGGTAATTGACAAAATAATGGAAACACTTGTGTAAATGAGGGACACAAAGTACACTGAACAAAAATATAAACACAACCAAAACCTACTATTGCGTACCTTAGCAGCACTTCCTTCTTTTTTCTGTAACATGTAAAGTGTTGTTTCATGAGTTGAAGTAAAAGATCCCAGAAATGTTCCTTAAGCACAAAACACTTATTTCTCAACAAAAATGTTGTGCACAAATGTGTTTACATCCCTGTTGGTATGAGCGTTTCTCATTTGCCAGATAATCCATCCACCTGACAGGTGTGGCATATCAATAAACTGATTGAACATCATGATCATTACACAGGTGCACCTTGTGCTGGGGACAATAAAAAGCCACTCCAAAATATGCAGTTTTGTCACACAACACAATGCCACATATGTCTCAAGTTTTGAGGGAGTGTGCATTGCAATGCTGACTGCAGGAATGTCCACCAGAGCTGTTGCCAGAGAATGTAATGTTATTTTCTCGAACATAAGCCGCCTCCAACGTTGTTTTAGAGAATTTGGCAGTACGTACAACCAGCCTCACAACCACAGACCACGTGTATGGCATCGTATGTAGGGCCAAAATTCTTCCACAGCGATGTGCGAGACTGATCAACAACTACAGGAAGCATTTGGTTGCAGTCATTGTAGTTAAAGGTGACACAACCAGTTATTTAGTGTAAGAGGGAATTACTTTTTCACACAGGGGAATTGGGTGTTGCATAACAGCCGAGCTGACATTACACGTGCATGATGCTGACCCCATCCAAACTTCCAGACCTGTGCCAAAAATGGAGCAGGGTGGAGGAAGGGAGTGAGAAAGTTATGGTGAGAGAAAAAAGGGAATGGGAAAAAGAGGGATGGAGATGGAATAAACCTAGTGGAGGAAGACAGAAAGAGTATGCATAGCAAATCCTAAAAATGTCTATAAATAAAAGTTTGAGAGTACTAAGCATCCACAATGATGCCAAGACAAACATAGAAGGAAATTGTTCCCTCTTTCCCCCAGCTTTCTCTCTGGCCTGTTGTATGTAATGGGACTAGTCCCTTTCCTCTGCCCCTCAATCTCAGATTAGGAGTTCTAATCTGTCACTGACAGGTAACCCAGTTCAATCTCAGATTAGGAGTTCTAACCTGTCACTGACAGGTAACCCAGTTCAATCTCAGGGGCGTTTAAGAATCGGCCTACCCTGAATTACTGCACTGTACACAGCCTAATCCAACTCCCATTCACAACTCCAGACCTCCAGGCCCACCAATGGCTACTGCTCCCCAAAACAAAGGGCCCAGCAAGTGGGAAGAGACACAGAGTGATGGAATTGAAGGCTAGTTAGTATATTAGCCTACAATGCTGAGGTCAAGCAGCTGCTCTGACCACCATCTGAGACAGTAGATCTCACTCTGTCCACTTCTGTTCCTTTTTTTTTATTTAACTAGGCATGTCAGTTAAGAACACATTCTTATTTACAATGACAGCGGGTTAACTGCCTTGTTCAGGGAAATAACAACATATTTTTACCTTGTCAGCTCAGGGATTTGATCTAGCAACCTTTCAAATACTAGCCCAACACTCTAACCACTAGGCTACCTGCCAGACCTGTCCAGACAGTGAACTGAAGTGGACTAAGTACCAAAGCACTTACCCTTTAGTAGTGGGTGGTGTGTGGTCATGTTTTCTGGGCAGTAGGCTAATCATTAGATCCCCCCCCAAGTGTTAAAGGTCAAGGAAGGGTCAATTGTATGTGGGATGATTAAGGATAAGAGAGTATAACAATAAAGAGGTATGGTTCAAACTGTTTAGAGATCAGTCTTTAAACGCTGATCTCAATATATTTGGATATTATCTCATAAGCAGGAAATCATAACAAATCATAGCCACTGGGGCTTTGTTTTTTTATAGCGCCCGCTCCCCCATTCCCGGCACACCATCATTTTCTGTAAACAAATCCGTGCACCAAGATGCAATTGGATGCATGGAAAACTTACTGTTGAAGAAAAATCCTATTTATAAAAAATCCATAATAACGTTTGCCATGTGGCGTAGGCTACAGTTGAGCAGAGGCGTTTTTAGGATTTCCAGGTGTTTCTTATTTTTTTTCAGGGTTCCCCAAAAAATCTGCCTTTTTAAAATGCAGTTCATGCAATTCTACGTCATTTACATGACAGAAGACATTCGCTGAATCTTTTTTAATACACAAATGACTGAAATGAGTGGCTACTCTGACTGACAAACTGAGATCAATCTGGTCTTGAATTCAAATTAGGAAATTAGGAAGAAATATTTATACAGTATACAGTATATATATAAACTCAGCAAAAAAAGAACCTCACATGTGGAAATATTTGTAGGAACATAAGATTCAACAACTGAGACATAAACTGAACAAGTTCCACAGACATGTGACTAACAGAAATGGAATAATGTGTCCCTGAACAAAGGGGGGGTCAAAATCAAAGTAACAGTCAGTATCTGGTGTGGCCACCAGCTGCATTAAGTACTGCAGTGCATCTCCTCCTCATGGACTGCACCAGATTTGCCAGTTCTTGCTGTGAGATGTTACCCCACTCTTCCACCATGGCACCTGCACCTCCACTTAGTTCCCGGACATTTCTGGGGGGAATGGCCCTAGCCCTCACCCTCCGATCCAACAGGTCCCAGACGTGCTCAATGGGATTGAGATCCGGGCTCTTGGCTGGCCATGGCAGAACACTGACATTCTTGTCTTGCAGGAAATCACGCACAGAATGAGCAGTATGGCTGGTGGTATTGTCATGCTGGAGGGTCATGTCAGGATGAGCCCGCAGGAAGGGTACCACATGAGGGAGGAGGATGTCTTCCCTGTAATGCACAGCATTGAGATTGCCTGCAATGACAACAAGCTCAGTCCGATGATACTGTGACACACCGCCCCAGACCATGACGGACCTTCCACCTCCAAATCGATCCCGCTCCGGAGTACAGGCCTCGATGTAACGCTCATTCCTTCTATGATAAACGCGAATCCGACCATCACCCCTGGTGAGACAGAGCACTTTTTGCCAGTCCTGTCTGGTCCAGCGACGGTGGGTTTGTGCCCATAGGTGACGTTGTTGCCGGTGATGTCTGGTGAGGACCTGCCTTACAACAGGCCTACAAGCCCTCAGTCCAGCCTCTCTCAGCCTATTGCGGACAGTCTGAGCACTGATGGAGGGATTGTGCGTTCCTGGTGTAAAACTCGGGCAGTTGTTGTTGCCATCCTGTACCTGTCCCGCAGGTGTGATGTTCGGATGTACCGATCCTGTGCAGGTGTTGTTACACGTGGTCTGCCACTGCGAGGACGATCAGCTGTCCGTCCTGTCTCCCTGTAGCACTGTCTTAGGCGTCTCACAGTACGGACATTGCAATTTATTGCCCTGGCCACATCTGCAGTCCTCATGCCTCCTTGCAGCATGCCTAAGGCACGTTCACACAGATGAGCAGGGACCCTGGGCATCTTTCTTTTGGTGTTTTTCAGAGTCAGTAGAAAGGCCTCTTTGGTGTTCTAAGTTTTCATAACTGTGACCTTAATTGCCTTCCGTCTGTAAGCTGTTAGTGTCTTAACGACTGTTCCACAGGTGCATGTTCATTAATTGTTTATGGTTCATTGAACAAGCATGGGAAACAGTGTTTAAACCCTTTACAATGAAGATCCATGAAGTTATTTGGATTTTTACGAATTATCTTTGAAAGACAGAGTCCTGAAAAAGGGACGTTTCTTTTTTTGCTGAGTTTATATATATATATTTTATATATATTAACTATTGATTCTCTGTGGCTAAATTATGGTCTCTGGTGTATTTTGAACATTGAGAGCAGGCTCCTGTGGTTGGATAAAACAGTATAATAATAGCAACAACAAACATAATTTAAACAAAAATAATATTTAAAAAGAACCTCTTGGGCCCCGCCCCTGACTCACACAATTGACCAGTTACATATATGTATTATGCACCCAATCAAGGCAGGGCCCCCCAGTTACCGACGTGGGCTCCTTACCTCCTCTCCTCCCCCCCATCTGATGGTTAGCAGAGTGGCAGCAGGCAGCAGCAGGCTGTCTACACTCAATGAGAGTGGGCTCCTGAGTCCTCCTGTGGTTGGCGGTTGCAGTAAAATAAATACTACATATATACTACATATATGATATATACAGTATATATTTCCTTTGTTATTATTATTATTTTAAAAAATGTAAGCCCCTGCAGTAATCCGGCCCTGCTCATGAGGATGGAAATGCAATGGGATTTCATGTTCATGTGGAGCATAAAATATGTTATTCATATTGTTATGAGACAGCATGGCTCTATAGGCCTTTTCATTATGTTCAAATATTTTACTCCTCTACCTACCTAACTTTGTCAATATCCTTACATTAGTAGAACTGTAATGGGTCATATGTCACAACTGTCTACAAATTAAGAATTCATAGTGTATCTTTTTCCCTCGTGATTATGCCATCAGACACATTTTGCTCTCTCTCCCTCTCCTTCTCTCAATATTTTCTCATATCTACCATGATAGCCAGTCTCTCTCCTTCTCTCAATATTTTCTCATATCTACCATGATAGCCAGTCTCTCTCATTCTCTGAATATTTTCTCATATCTACCATGATAGCCAGTCTCTCTCATTCTCTCAATATTTTCTCATATCTACCATGATAGCCAGTCTCTCTCCTTCTCTCAATATTTTCTCATATCTACCATGATAGCCAGTCTCTCTCCTTCTCTCAATATTTTCTCATATCTACCATGATAGCCAGTCTCTCTCCTTCTCTCAATATTTTCTCATATCTACCATGATAGCCAGTCTCTCTCCTTCTCTCAATATTTTCTCATATCTACCATGATAGCCAGTCACTCTCCTTCTCTCAATATTTTCTCATATCTACCATGATAGCCAGTCTCTCTCCTTCTCTCAATATTTTCTCATATCTACCATGATAGCCAGTCTCTCTCCTTCTCTCAATATTTTCTCATATCTACCATGATAGCCAGTCTCTCTTTTTCCTATATTTCCACCTGTCACCAGTAAAGTCATCTGAGAAACTTTGAAGGGAAAAAGGAGCGAGTGTCTCTCACGCCAGCCAGCGGAGAGTGGAGAGATGTAGATAACGCAACATTTCCAATCAGTTCCACTGCAGCTCAGAATATGGCGCCTGCCTCCACCGCTCCAAAGTATGTGAAATTAATTTGTAATAGCTTGAAATATTAGATGATGTCTGTACATGCGGAACAGAGTACACATGGCCAGGGAATTGAGAGCCCCAAAATATTTTCCCTCATGTGGAAAGGCTGCAATTAACAGGGGATTTCTTCCCTTGTAAAATATAATTGAGTTCAGGATGAGGGAGAATGAGAAACTTTTCGAATTCATCCGAGCAATCATAGTTAATTGTGTGCATGTGAGTGAGTGTGTGTGTGTGTGTGTGTGTTTCTTTTGTCCTTTTTTTTCACCTCACTCATTGCTTGAATCAAATGGACCTCCAGGTTTTGTGTTTACAAGTCTAGTCATGGTTTATTTGTCACTACTGACTAGTCACTAGTTTTAGTGATGAATGCTTTTTTAAATTGCCAGCAACAGTGTCTCACTGTTTTCAACAGTTTGCATTGTGTCTCTGGCTTTATATAGGGCCAATAGCCGGGACTAATAAAGACTACAGACCTAGACTTCCGACAACATCTATTGTTGTGTACCAGCATATGATGAGATGAGAATCATTGCGTTGTGAGAATCTAGACAAATCTTTATCTTGCTCATTGTATTAGTATTGACTCAATGTATTCTCACAAGAGCTTCTAGAACACTGCTGAGGTTCTGACAGAATCTCCCAGGGATACCCTAATAGAATAGAGAACAAGCAGCGCACGGGTATGTTCCCCCAGGTCACCTAAATCTGCCACTGTGCTACTCTACACAATTAGATTAGGCTCTAGAGATCAATGAACTTCCTGGAATATAGAGCACAACAAACACACTGATACTGGCAGCCATAGCCTCGAGTGTGACTACGTCACAACACAATACACAAGGGGAATGTGATTGGATTGTGTGTGTGTGTGTGTGTGTGTGTGTGTGTGTGTGTGTGTGTGTGTGTGTGTGTGTGTGTGTGTGTGTGTGTGTGTGTGTGTGTGTGTGTGTGTGTGTGTGTGTGTGTGTGTGTGTGTGTGTGTGTGTGTGTGTCTGTTTTCTTACAAAAGGCTATCGGTTAATGCTTAACCTTGATGTATTTTTTTATTGCATTTTTTTATTTAACCAGGGAGACACATTGAGACTTAGGTCTCATTCACAAGCATGTCCTGGGAACAACAGTCACATCAGGACACACACAATTATATACAAAATAATCATAATGCTATTAACGCACACTGTGTATGTTTGAAAGTGATGATTATTGCTCTTCTGATTTCTCAGTATTCAAACCACACTTGACCTTGTGAATAGCAACTGTGAATTTGTTTTAAGTAATAGCAGGCCCTTCAGAGCTACTTAGAGCTTTGCTGCGGAGCTCTGAAGACTCAAGAAGCACCTTGGCTTCTGCGTCACACTCTTGAATTTCCGACCCTCTTTTCATTACCCAGAAAGTATTTTCAGCGTTGACAAGTATTTTAATTTATCTCCTTGAAAAACGTATCTATATTTTCTCATTTCGTCTGGGATTTTTTTTTGCCTCGCTGTCTCTCCTCCCTCGCCGTCTCTCCTCCTCCTCGCTGGGTGATTTTATCCAGACTGTATCCAGAGTCGGCTGTGGCCTCAGAAACCAAGGGTCATCGCCAATCACACGTTTACCAGCCTCTTTCCCTCTCTCTCTCTTTCTGTCATCCCTCTTTTTATTCCTCCCATTTACCCATGTATGACTGCAGCCGGCCAGTAAATGACAGCTAGAAGCAGCGCCATTGAGTACTAAACTACCACCTCGTCGAATGTCAAGCACTAAACAAACTCAATTATAGCTTGTCTGGATTCTACAGCATCAAAAGTGAATTTTAAAGCAAAGCTGTTAAATGACACTCTAGTTATACATTCACTTTCCCCTCCCTTTTAATATCCTTCTTCACGCTTTTTCTTTGTTAACCTTCAGTGCTGTGTCATCTCGGTTGATTCTCTTCCTCCCACAGAGGCGTCCAGTGTAGTGCCAAGACCGGTGTCCTGAAGCTCTCTTAGTCTCTAATTGCATGAAATATATTCAGGAGCCTAGGTGAGGTGAGGCGGCACTGTTGACATTGCAGCCACAGTACCAGGGCATTAATTGGGCATTCAGTCCCTGGCATGACTGATAGTGTACATCCTGGGATGGCAGGATCAGGATGGTATCCAGGATGATGCTATGTTCTGGCATGGAGAGCTGTGCTGAGCTCTGTGGCTGTGTGCCAGATGGCACCCTAAATTCCTTTATAGTGCACTACTTTTGGGCAAAGCAGTGCACTGTATAGGGACTAAGGTGCCGTTTGGGATAGATCCTGTGTTTGTACCAAGGTAATCTCTAGCCTGTAGTGGCTTGCCTTGCCCCGGAGTCCCCCAATCTGCTTAGGGCCAGATGTGTAAACAGTTGGAAGATTAACCTCCCCAGGTTCACCTTGGTAATACCACCACTGTGGATTATACTCTCCTTCCTGGTTCACTCTTCTCATTTTCTCTACCTCCACTCTGCTCTGCCTCACTCTCTCCATCCGCTACCACATAGGAGGCTGGTGAGGGAGGACGGCTCATAACAATGGTTTGGAATGGAATGAGCGGATGGAGTCAATATCATTCTATTGATTCCATTCCATTCATTACTCGAATTCTGCCACCAGCCACCACTGATACAGAATGCTGTCTCGTACAGGCTCAGGGTTACCATTGATCAACCAGCCACTCTCCAATGTGGCGATGGGGAATGTCTGCTCTGTGAGGATGCGTGGCTTTATTGTTTAATGTACCACAGCCATGAACGAAATTACCAGCATTGTCGACAGCTGCAAGGTTATTTCTGCCAGCTTTATCTTGTAAGCCTCGTTCTTCTAGAGTCTGATCCCCGAGCACACCACTTCACCATCAGTCACCAGACCCCATTGAAGCCATTCCCCACCTGCCTGACTGGAGCTCACTGTTTTCTGGATGTATAGGGAGAGGAGAAAGCTTAATGTGTAATCAATGGCCAAAACATTGACAGATTTGTAATAGGTGATTAAAAGCCCATGCGAGGAAAAATGAGGTTGGTGGCTGGTGAGGAGAGGAGGGGGGTGGTAGATTAATAGGCGAGTGTATGTGTCTGCCACACCAGTGTTCTCTCATTCTCCGCATCCCGGGAATTAACAATCCCCCCTCTCCACACTCCTGACCCACTCCTTCCTGAGGAGCCAGGCCCATTGATTGTCATTGGCAAATGTACATGTGTTTCCCCGACTCAACGTATCTGTACAAAATGATCAGAAACAGAGCATAAAGTTTGGTTGAATTTCTTGTTTGCTGTGGCCAAAGACTCCCTTTAGTCGCCTTGCCATTGATGTGCACAAAGCAGACAGATTGAGACCATATCAAGACCAATGTGTTGGTGAGAGATCAATAATTTCTAGCATCTCACTGGTTTCATATCATAGCAGACTGTACACTGCTTCCCTTCAAAGATTGCTGCCATCAAATGTTCTGTACAGGTTGGGATTGTTACAAATCCTCTTTTGGAGTTCTGACTGACAATATTCCAACGTTCTGAAGTTTCGATGTTCTAAGCTAACAGACCCCTACCAGACAGAAGCCTTTGAATCTCGGCGTTCCGGACACTTCTGTGGATTTGATGTTTCTCTCGGGATTGCTGTTTCATTGGTTCCTTTAGCCGTCATATATACAGTACAGGCAGGTTATTCCTCCCCCTCAGGTCATTGTAAATCAAGCTCAGGCAGGCAGCCGCCATACCGACGAATAGTGCTATAAAATTAACCCTAATCGCCATGGATACTGTAAGTGTTTTTTCCTTTAGGGAACCATTATGCTGTAATACTGTATCCGTAATCTGGCGTTACAGACTAGTCATGTCCAATGGCAGACCCAGATCCAGGGCTGCAGTGTCATAATGTTTTCTATGACCTCCTGCCTTTCAAGTTACATTTTCATGCTGAGCGGACATATTGCCAATAAAACAGCATATTGTAAATATACAATGCCTCCGGAAAGTATTCAGACCCCTTGACTTTTTCCACATTTTGTTACGTTACAACCTTATTCTAAAATGGATTAAATAGTTTTTTCCCCTCATCAATCTACACACAATACTCCATAATGACAAAGCAAAAAATAAATATGAAATACCATATTACATAACTATTCAGACCCTTTACTCAGTATTTTGTTGAAGCACCTTTGGCAACGATTAAATCTTGGCACACCTGTATTTGGGGAGTTTCTCCCATTCTTCTCTGCAGATCCTCTGAAGTTCTGTCAGGTTGGATGGGGAGCGTTGCTGCACAGCTATTTTCAGGTCTCTCCAGATATGTTAGATCGGGTTCACGTCCGGGCTCTGGCTGGGCCACTCAAGGACATTCAGAGACTTGTCCCTAAGCCACACCTGCGTTGTCTTGGTTGTGTGCTTAGGATCGTTGTCCTGTTGGAAGGTGAACCTTCGCCCCAGTCTGAGGTCCGTAGCGCTCTGGAGCAGGTTTTCATCAAGGATCTCTCTGTACTTTGTTCCGTTCATCTTTCCCTCGATCTTCACTATTCTCCCAGTCCCTGCCGCTGAAAAACATCCCCACAGAATGATGCTGCCACCACTGTGCTTCACCGTAGGGATGGTGCCAAGTTTGCTCCAGACGTGACAATTGGCATTCAGGCCAAAGAGTCCAGTCTTGGTTTCGTCAGACCAGAGAATCTTGTTTCTCATGGTCTAAGAGTCCTTTAGTTACATTTTGGCAAACTCCAAGCGGGCTGTTATGTGCCTTTTACAGAGAAGTGGCAGGCCTGATGGCAGGCCTATACAGGCCTGATTTGTGGAGTGCTGCAGAGATGGTTGTCCTTCTGGAAGGTTCTCCAATCTCCACAAAGGAGCTCTGTCGGAGTGACCATCAGGTTCTTGGTCACCTCCCTGACCAAGGCCCTTCTCCCCCGAATGCTCAGTTTGGCCGGGTGGACAGCTTTAGGAAAGGTATTGGTGGTTCCAAACATCTTCCATTTAAGAATGATGGAGGCCACTGTGTTCTTGGGGACCTTCAATGCTGCAGAAATGTTTTGGTACCCCTCCCAAGATCTGTGCCTCGACACAATCCTGTCTTGGAGCTTTACGGACAATTCCTTCGACCTCATGGCTTGGTTTTTGCTCAGACATGCAAATTCAATTGCATTTACCACAGGTGGACTCCAATCAAGTTATAAAAACATCTCAAGGATGATCAATGGAAACAGAATGCCCTGAGCTCAATTTTGAGTCTCATAGCAAAGGGTCTGCATACTTATGTAAATAAGGTATTTCTACTTTAGTTTTTTTATTAGTTAGCAAACATTTCAAAAAACGTGTTTTTACATTGTCATTATGGGGCATTGTGTGTAGATTGATGACGGGAAAAAAACGATTGAATCAATTTTAGAATAAGGCTGTAACGTAACAAAATGTGGAAAAAGTCAAGATGCCTTGACGACATCTCCGTTAGTGAATGAAATGCAGTTCCGTCTTTGGTGTGAGATAACCTAACTCTCCGGGAGGGGGTTGAGACCTGTAAAACACAGTTTACGCTTGTGTGTGTGTGTGTGTGTGTGTGTGTGTGTGTGTGTGTGTGTGTGTGTGTGTGTGTGTGTGTGTGTGTGTGTGTGTGTGTGTGTGTGTGTGTGTGTGTGTGTGTGTGTGTGTGTGTGTGTAGAGTGACTGGGATATTAATTATTATACACCATTAAACTTGCTAGTCATTGATAATAAGACGTTCTCCCTTTCATCTATTTTGTTCCACATCAAAAGCCATTATAAGTGTCTTTGTTTTGCACCTGTGCGGTCTTAATTACAATGTTAATGGACTTTCTGTTCCTGTAGCTTTCTCTGTGTGCGTGTGCGTGTGCGTGTGCGTGTGTGTGTGTGTTATGCAACCTTCACAGTGTTAATTGAAACTCACCCTCCCCTGAGATCAGCCGCCTCAATTAACCTCTCACAGCATTCAGGGATTGGCCAATTATGTTCCCCCTCACTTCCCTCCTCCTCCTCATTCCCGATTCTTCTCCCTCGTCCTGCATGTCAGCAAACACTCATACACTGACCGCAGATAGATACTGTCTGTGCATCCAAAATGGCACCCTCTTCCCGATATAGTGCACTAGTTTTAATCTGAGCCATGGGAGCTGGTCAAAAGTAGTGCACTAAATAGGGAATTGGGTGCCATTTCAGATGCAACCTGTGCCATCCAAAAGTCTAATCTCACAAGATACGATATGTCTCTGATGTAATGCTGTTTTGTGGATCGTGTCATGGGTTATGTTTTGACAGCATTTTGTGTTGATTATTATTTTGGGAGTGTATTTTGCTTGCAGTCACTCTGGTTAGATCTTGGGTCTTTATTTCAGCTCCTTTTTTTTCTCATTACAATGTGACTCTGATCCCGATTGACTTTCAGTGGCAGTCGATTTCATCTCCCCTGCACTCCATGCAGAGAAAATACGCTTGATTTGCCTCCAATCGACTCCTATCGAATCAGAGTATGTGTTCTTCTGAGAGAAAACATTAGTTAAGGTCATTTGTTTGGCATTGGCCCAAGCGATGGTGGCTTTTCTTGTGCTAGAGAGGAGAGGGGAGAGAAGAGGAAAGGAGAGGAGAGGAGAAGGGAGAGAAAAGGAGAGGAGAGAAAAGGAGAGGAGAGGAGAGAAGAGAAAAGGAGAGGAGAGGAGAAGGGAGAGAAAAGGAGAGGAGAGAAAAGGAGAGGAGAGGAGAGAAGAGAAAAGAGGAGAGGAGAGGATATCTGAGGTTCCTAGTCAGTATTCTCCCTTGCTGACTCATGTTCTCCCTGTAGTTTCTCTGTAGTGGTGGATTGGCTTGTTATCAGCTGACAGAGCTCACTGCTGCACAGCAAGGACAGACTGATGGAGAGAGCGGGAGAGACTGATAGAGAGGGAGAAAGGGAGACATGCCAGAGAAAAGAGAGGAGAGGAGAAAGCGGCTACACGCCACTTGTCATGGTGGGTGGAGATATCTCAGAAAACCTGCCAGGAGTAGTAGGGACGTGTAGATAATGGTGTCTCCTACTAAGAGATACCACACTAGAGAGAGAGAGAGAGAGAGGGGGACTTCATAGAGAGGAGTACCTAGTAGCTTTCACCATACTTTGACAATGGCAGGTTCTTCCTACTTCCTCATTTCAAGGCCCAGGGACATGTACTAGTCTGTGGCGGCCTAAATGCCAGAACTGGACAAGAACCGGACACTCTTAGCACACAGGGGGACAATCACCTACCTGGAGGTGACAACATTCTCTCCCAGACTATGACAAAACAACCATAAAAAACAGGTCACAACTCCTTCAGCTCTGTCACACGCTGGGTCTGTACATAGTCAATGGTAGGCATCGTGGTTGGCAGTAGTACTGTAGATTACTTTATCACTAACCTCAGCACAGAGTCTCTCAGAGTGTTCACAGTCAGCTCACTGACACACCTATCAGACCACAGCAAAATCACAGTCTACTTGAACAGAGCAACACTCATTCATGAGACATCAAAGCCAAAGGAACTGAGTAATATTAAGAAATGCTATAGATGGAAGGAAAGTAGTGTAAAAACCTACCAAAAAACTATTAGGCAACAACAAATTCCTTCTAGACAACTTCCTGGGACAAAACGTTTCACTGTAATAGTGAAGGTGTAAACTTGGCAGTAGAAAAACTAAACAGTATATTTGACCTCTCAGCTTCGCTGTCAAATCTGAAAAATGTAAACAGATAAAATTGTCAAAAAGCACACACATTTCTTTCCACCGAGCCATGGGGTGAGACAGGGATGCAGCTTGAGTCCCACCCTTTTCAACATATATATCAATGAATTGGCGAGGGCACTAGAACAGTATGCAGCACCCGGCCTCACCCTACTAGAATCTGAGGTAAAATGTCTACTGTTTGCTGATGATCTGGTGCTTTTGTCAACAACTAAGGAGGGTATACAGCAGCACCTAGATCTTCTGCACAGACCTGGGCACTGACAGTAAATCTCAGTAAATCAAATCAAATTAATTTATATAGCCCTTCTTACATCAGCTGACATATCAAAGTGCTGTACAGAAACCCAGCCTAAAACCCCAAACAGCAAGCAATGCAGGTGTAGAAGGACGGTGGCTAGGAAAAACTCCCTAGAAAGGCCAAAACCTAGGAAGAAACCTGGAGAGGAACCAGGCTATGAGGGGTGGCCAGTCCTCTTCTGGCTGTGCCGGGTGGAGATTATAACAGAACATGGCCAAGATGTTCAAATGTTCATAAATGACCAGCATGGTCAAATAACTGTTGCCCTAGAGCACACAAAAAACTATACATACTTCTGCCTTAACATCATCGTCACAGGTAACTTACACAAAGCTGTGAACGATCTAAGAGGCAAAGCAAGAAGGGCCTTCTACGCCATCAAAAGGAACATAAAATTTGACATCCCAATTAAGATCTGGCTAAAAATGCTTGAATCAGTTATACAAAACATTGCCTTTTATGGTTATGAGGTCTGGGGTCCGCTCACCAACCAAAAATTCACAAAATGGGACAAACACTAAATTGAGACTCTGCAGGCAGAATTCTCCCACAAATATCCTCTGTGTACAACGTAAAACACCAAATAATGCATGAGGAGCAGAATTAGGCCGATACCTGGTAAATATCAAAATCCAAAAAACAGACGTTACATTATAGAAACACCTAAAAGGAAGCGATTCCCACATCTTCTATAACAAAACCATCCCCTACTGTCTCGCCTGCACTTTTTTATGGTCTATTTCACTTGCTTTGGCAATGTTAACATCTGTTTTCCATGCCAATGAAATTGAATTGAGAGAGACAGAGAGACGGAGAGCGAGACAGAGAGGGAGAAACCGTCCACACTACTCTTGAACAACTCCCACAATCCTCTCTGATATGGACCAAACTTTAGCAGAATAATGTGAAAGTGTGTGGCCCTCTATCTTGTTGTTCAGGGAAAGAAACAGATAGATATGCAGCGATTATCACCAGTTGTTTAATGTTTTATTTATGTTTATATCTTTATTTTTCTATCTTCTGTCCTTGCTGTTTGGTGGTTGGATGTTTTGTGTGTGTGTGTGTCTGTGTGTAGATAGGGAGGAGCAGAGAGCTATCAGGGAGAGTTATTTGAGCGTAATGCCTTGGCAGCAGTAAGTAGAGGGGCCACAACTATCTGGAGGACATCTCTGTGATCTATGAAGGAGAGAGGCGACCGACCTGGGAAGACAATTTTACACTGTTCCACAGTAAAGAGATCCAAGGAGACTGGGTGTGTGTGTGTGTATGTGTGTCAGAGATTAGTCATTAGCTTGCTCTGCTCTGTTGTGACACTCTGAGTCATCAGGAAGAACAGCTATACACAGAAAGACACTATGAATGTGTTCCAAATGGCACCCTATTCCCTATGTAGTGCACTACTTTTGAGCAGATTCCATTGGCCCTGTTTAAAAGTAGTGCACTATAAAGGAATTAGGATGTCATGTGGAAAGCAGCCACAACCAAGAATACACTGACCAAATAAATATATAATAAACAATAGTTTCATGGGAACAAGACTCAACAAGGGGGACAACTAGGGTTTATTGATGTTTCAGCACTTCACTGAGTCCTCACATGTTCCAAAACATTGCATTTGATTGTCCTTATTAGGTCTTAGAGAATTCAGATTACAGGTTTTGCAGCGCCAGCTAAACTGAAGCAGATATCTGTCATTAGTTTAGTCTTCTTCAGCCAATAGCCATGGTGTGTGTGTGTGTGTGTGTGTGTGTGTGTGTGTGTGTGTGTGTGTGTGTGTGTGTGTGTGTGTGTGTGTGTGTGTGTGTGTGTGTGTGTGTGTGTGTGTGTGTGTGTGTGTGTGTGTGTGTGTGTGTGTGTGTGTGTGTCTGTGTCTGTGTGAGGCTAATGGAATGAAAACAGCTTCTATTTCCAAGGTCTTTTTAGCAGTTAAAGCTGCAGTTAAGCAATTTTCCTTGACACATCCCTCAAGATAACAACAGATTGCAGAAAACTCATCCTATCTAACTTTAATTTGATCAGGGTTATCACGAGGAAAACACTGTTAATGTGTACATCTGACAGGCAGACATAGTGTGATCTGAATATATTGTACTGTATATAAAACAAAGTGTTGGAATGTTCTTACTCTGGCCCCCTGAGTGGTGCAGCGGTCTAGAGCCGTCACTACAGATCCGGGTTCGATTCCGGGCTCTGTCACAGCCGGCCGCGACTGGGAGACCCATGAGGTGGCGCACAATTGGCCCAGTGTCGTCCGGGTTAGAGGAGGGTTTGGCCGGCAGGGATGTCATTGTCCCATCGCGCTCTAGCGACTCCTGTGGCGGGCCGGGCACATGCACACTGACACGGTTGCCAGGTGTACGGTGTTTCCTCTGACACATTGGTGCGGCTGGCTTCCAGGTTAAGCAGAGAAGTGTGTCAAGAAGCAGTGCAGCTTGGTTGGGTTGTTTTTCGGAGGACACACGGCTCTCGACCTTCGCCTCTCCCAAGTCCGTACGGGAGTTGCAGCGATGAGACAAGACAGTAACTACCAATTGGATATCTGTAACGGTTGTCGTCGTCTGATGAGGAAGAATCGGAGCGTGGTAATGACTTTTATTTAACTGAACACTGAAACAAAAATAACAAAGTGAATAACGAAACCGAAACAGTCCTGTCAGGTGCAGAAAACACTAAACGAAAATAACTACCCACAAAACACAGGTGGGAAAATGCTACCTAAGTATGGTTCCCAATCAGAGACAACGATAGACAGCTGTACCTGATTGAGAGCCGTACCCGGCCAAAACAAAGAAATATCAAAACATCGAAAAATGAACATAGAATGCCCACCCAAATCACACCCTGACCAAACCAAAATAGAGACATAAAAAGCTCTCTAAGGTCAGGGCGTGACAATATCATGAATAAAAGGGGTAAAAAGTACCCCAAAAATAATAATGTTTTATCCTATTGTCTCCCTCTTCTCCTCACGTTGGATCCATTAACAGGTACAGTAATCAAAGATTGTTGTCTCAACCTTAGAGTTTTTAGCAGCCTCATAAATAATGTAATGTACAAGATGTAAGTGTTTAAGCTTGATATAGGACATTTATGAAGTTGTTTCATAATAGATCATTTAAATAAGTTTTATACATGTTCCTCCAATTATTTAAGCAAAATCTAAGCAATTTAATCCAAGCAATATTTCAAGGCCACCCACGCACACGCACACGCACGTTTGTGCACACACACACACACACACACACACACACACATGCATATATGCATAAGAGGAGAGCGGACGATGAATGATGAGTATTAATGAAGTCCTATTTAACGATTATAGCTAGGTGCTTAATGAGAAACTCATGCAAAGAACAGGCTTTTGTCCCTTACCTCTTTCTCACTTTCAGTCCCTCTCTCTCTGTCTCTCGTGGTATGATGGAGCTGTAGAGGTTTTCACCCACACACAGTGGGTCCCAAACACACACACACACACACTCTTGCTCACACGCACACACCTACGCACACACACATGCACACAAAAACAGACACACACACACACAAACTTGCATACTTTCCTCTGCTTCTTGACCTGTATGAACAGAGACATATGACTGCAGTAGAAGCATTCAACCCAGTTATCAGAATTTGTCAGTGAAATTGAATAGGCCTTTATTCCTTCACTCTCTTCTCCTTTCTACATGGAGAAGTCAATTAAACTCGCTGATATATGTATTTTACCAAGTCAGAATTTATGACTTGTCAGAAATACATGTTCAATTTCCACATAAAGTAGGTGAGCGGCGTGTGTGATAGACTGTAATATACATGCCAAGCAATCTTGTACAAGTCCCCCAAAAAGTCTGCAAGGCGTTCATGTGTGGATGACTGGCTGTCTATGAGGAAGTGTCTGTGTCTCAGCTCTCAAATGGCTCGTCTGTGTGGAAAATGTCTGGCTGTCTTAGTGTCCTGACTGGTCTTGTCGTGTTTGTCTAACGGAGGTTCTTGTGGCTTTGTGTGTGTGTGTGTGCGTGTGCTTGCACGTGCTTGTGCGTGTTCGTATGCGTGTGTGTGTGCATGTGTGTTTGGATGTGTGATTCCTGTAGACTGGTGAGCTGCCAGTGAATAGCAGTTCTGTAAACGTGAAACAAACCAGCTGCTGAGACTGGGATACAGAGAGTGTGTCCAAAATGGCACCCTATTCCATATATAGTGTACTACTTTTGACCTATACCAATAGGGTTCTTGTCAAAAGTAGTGCACTATATAGGGAATAGAGTGCCATTTGGAGTCATTTGGAGTGCACACTGAGGTCAAAGTTCAAAACAGGAACACTGCCTGTCTCGGTCCAGGTTCATGTTCCAAATCCTCTTCTACCACTGAAACCACTGGCAAACAACAATGATGGAAAGAGCGACGGTGGGAGAGAGAGAAGGGGAGGGGCTGCCTGCTTGTGTCAGGACAGGCATTACTGTAGTGTGATCTATCCCTGCCTGACCCAGTGTGCTATATGGCATCCTACAGACAGTGACCCAGTGTGCTATATGGCATCCTACAGACAGTGACCCAGTGTGCTATATGGCATCCTACAGACAGTGACCCAGTCTGCTATATGGCATCCTACAGACAGTGACCCAGTGTGCTATATGGCATCCTACAGACAGTGACCCAGTGTGCTATATGGCATCCTACAGACAGTGACCCAGTCTGCTATATGGCCACCTACAGACAGTGACCCAGTCTGCTATATGGCCACCTACAGACAGTGACCCAGTCTGCTATATGGCATCCTACAGACAGTGACCCAGTCTGCTATATGGCCACCTACAGACAGTGACCCAGTCTGCTATATGGCATCCTACAGACAGTGACCCAGTGTGCTATATGGCATCCTACAGACAGTGACCCAGTGTGCTATATGGCATCCTACAGACAGTGACCCAGTGTGCTATATGGCCACCTACAGACAGTGACCCAGTGTGCTATATAGCATCCTACAGACAGTGACCCAGTGTGCTATATAGCATCCTACAGACAGTGACCCAGTGTGCTATATAGCATCCTACATACAGTGACCCAGTGTGCTATTTGGCATCCTACAGACAGTGACCCAGTGTGCTATATGGCATCCTACAGACAGTGACCCAGTCTGCTATATGGCATCCTACAGACAGTGACCCAGTGTGCTATATGGCATCCTACAGACAGTGACCCAGTGTGCTATATGGCATCCTACAGACAGTGACCCAGTGTGCTATATGGCCACCTACAGACAGTGACCCAGTGTGCTATTTGGCATCCTACAGACAGTGACCCAGTGTGCTATATGGCATCCTACAGACAGTGACCCAGTGTGCTATATGGCATCCTACAGACAGTGACCAAGTGTGCTATATGGCATCCTACAGACAGTGACCCAGTGTGCTATATGGCATCCTACAGACAGTGACCCAGTGTGCTATATGGCCACCTACAGACAGTGACCCAGTGTGCTATATAGCATCCTACAGACAGTGACCCAGTGTGCTATATAGCATCCTACAGACAGTGACCCAGTGTGCTATATAGCATCCTACAGACAGTGACCCAGTGTGCTATTTGGCATCCTACAGACAGTGACCCAGTGTGCTATATGGCATCCTACAGACAGTGACCCAGTCTGCTATATGGCATCCTACAGACAGTGACCCAGTGTGCTATATGGCATCCTACAGACAGTGACCCAGTGTGCTATATGGCATCCTACAGACAGTGACCCAGTGTGCTATATGGCCACCTACAGACAGTGACCCAGTGTGCTATATGGCATCCTACAGACAGTGACCCAGTGTGCTATATGGCATCCTACAGACAGTGACCCAGTGTGCTATTTGGCATCCTACAGAGAGTGATATGTGAGGCTTATGGAAGAGCCAGGATCACACTGAGACATACCAATGACAATACTGTATCCTCTTACCACGATACAAGATACTAACTGATAGTACTGTGTTGTTATGGTGGTAGTAGTAGTAGTAGTAGTATTAGTAGTAGCAGTAGTATTAGTAGTAGCAGCAATAGTATTAGTAGTAGCAGTAGTAGTAGTAGTAGCAGTAATAGCAGTAGTAGCAGTAGTAGTAGTAGTATTAGTAGTAGTAGCAATAGTATTATTAGTAGCAGTAGTATTAGTAGTAGCAGTAGTAGCAGTAGTAGTAGTAGTAGTAGTAGTAGCAGCAATAGTATTAGTAGTAGCAGTAGTAGTAGTAGTAGCAGTAATAGCAGTAGTAGCAGCAGTAGTAGTAGTATTAGTAGTAGTAGCAATAGTATTATTAGTAGCAGTAGTGTTAGTAGTAGCAGTAGTAGTAGTAGTAGTAGTAGTAGCAGCAATAGTATTAGTAGTAGCAGTAGTAGGAGTAGTAGTAGTAGTAGTAGTAACAGTAGCAGCAGTAACAGTAGCAGTAGTACTGGAGTTAGTGTTTGTGTGATTTCAGCATTGAAAGCATTAGGTCTGTACTGTAGGTGTATGGCCGAGTGTTGTTGGTGTTGGGTGCAGTTGAACTTTGTGCTGTAGTCTCTTGCGGTTGGTCGGCCTCCCAGCCATGTCTCCACTCTGCCAACAGGAAGTGTGAGTTTACTCAGCGTTATTTAAAGACTAGAATGATGCAGGGAGGAAGACAGGAGGGAGCGAGAACCCTGTGTGTTATTCCCCCTCCTCCTCTCCCCCTTCTCTTCCTTTCCCCCTCCTCCTCTCCCCCTCCCTCTCCTCCTCCTCCTCTCCCCTCCTCCTCCTCTCCCCCTCCTCTCACCAGCCAATGAGCGCAAACACAGGTTTTGTTATCTTTGCAGAATGGAAATAAGCAGAGGCCTAATGTAGCTTGACTATTTGCATCGTTTGATCATAGCTTCAACTCTAATGTGATTGAGTTGGTGGAGGGGGTGGGCGAGGAGCGGAGAGAGTGAGAGAGAGCTGGCGCAGAGTCGTCAGGCTAGCGCTGAGTGCTGCGAGAGCGAGTGAAAGGGGAAATTATATACGACAGCTCTCACGGGCTGAAGCAGATTGAGCTCTTACAGCGGGAACGAGCGCGATCTGGGAGCTGCACTGACCGACGCTACCATAAAAAAATGACAACCAGGCCTAAATGGAAAGGAGCAGGGAAATAATGAAATAACAGCCGTTATTCACATCGGGCTGTTATTTGTCCACTCACTGAATAGCTAGCTGAGACACGCATCGCGTCAACCTTGACAGATGTTCCAACTAAGGACATTTCAACATGGCCAGCCTGCCACTTTAGTTGTTGTGGCTTCTTTCTTTTGTTTTGTTTGATTGTCTGTCTGTCTGTGTCTGGACCCCACTGTCATAAAATATATGCTTTCAATTGGCCCATTCTGGGGGGGGGGGATTTCAT
The DNA here is from genome assembly GCF_045679555.1 of Salvelinus alpinus. Lineage (NCBI taxonomy): Eukaryota > Metazoa > Chordata > Actinopteri > Salmoniformes > Salmonidae > Salvelinus > Salvelinus alpinus. The sequence continues at coordinate 25,329,465 of NC_092092.1, read as the reverse complement.
TCCCCCCTTTCTATATCTGATGTAATAGATTTGCAACACCCCACAACCTGCAACGAAGACAGACAGAGAGAGAGAGCTCAGCTTTTGTCATGTCTACTCCCACTCCCCCTCATTGTCGCCATTGTTACGCGCACCTGCGCCTCATGACACTCACCTGGACTCCATCACCTTCTTGATTACCTCCCCTACATCTGTCACTCCCTTTGGTTCTTTCCTCAGACGTTATTGATTCTGTTTATATGTTTGATGTCTGTACACTACTCGTGTTCCTTGTTTTGTTCCATGTTCATTTATTAAATTCACTCCCTGTACTTGCTTCCCGATTATTAGCGTACACGTTACAGCTTTTTAGGGAGGATAATGATGATATACATAGATGGAACGAGAGAAGAGAGGGATGGAGTGAGTGGGAGAGAGAGGGAGTAAAGGGAGAGGGGTGGCGAGAGAAGAGAGGGATGGAGTGAGTGGGAGAGAGAGGGAGTAAAGGGAGAGGGGTGGCGAGAGAAGAGAGGGATGGAGTGAGTGGGAGAGAGAGGGAGTAAAGGGAGAGGGGTGGCGAGAGAAGAGAGGGATGGAGTGAGTGGGAGAGAGAGGGAGTAAAGGGAGAGGGGTGGCGAGAGAAGAGAGGGATGGAGTGAGTGGGAGAGAGAGGGAGTAAAGGGAGAGGGGTGGCGAGAGAAGAGAGGGATGGAGTGAGTGTGTGATGAAGGTGTAGATGGAGAAGCAGACATAGAATCCCTTACAGAACGTTTTGATATTTAAGTGTTTTGCTTTCTTTCTTATCCCCCGCTTTATTATCCCAAATACTCTGTGTCTGCTTTAAAATGACATCAGGAACGAGAAAGAAAAGACTGAGATGACAGAGAGAAGGATTAAAGACGGAGAGAGAAATACACCAGCATGTGGATTACAACAGATGTGTGTGAGGAATACATGATAGCTTTCCTTCAGCCCCTTCATCCCTTGATAAGCTTGGCCTAGGTCCCTAGAAGAGAGGGGGGGAGAGAGGGGGTTGTACCACTCTGGGGAGAAGGACGTAGAGAGACGGAGGGGAGGGAGAGAGAGAGGGAGTAAAGGCAGAGGGCTAGGGAGAGAGAGAAACACAGTGAGAAATAGAGGGATGAGAGAGAGGAAGATAGAGAGAAAATATACCTAAAGAGCAAAGCAGAGAAGGGAGCCTGTGTGTTGAACTTGTTTATGTGTGCATAAGCATACTTTTGCCCATGACTCAGTCTCAAAGTTTTTTTATTTCCTGTTTGACCTGCCCTGTGCAGCCCACTTGGAAACTATTCCTGTGCTATACACTCAGAGAGGGAGTGGGTAGACTGTCAGCTACGGTTTGGCTCAGCTCCTTTAAGAACACATTCACTAGGGTTGCATCAAATGGCACCCTAGTCCGTTTATAGTGCACTAAGGATCATTTGAGACGCATCCTATGGACATCCGTTAGGTTTGATGGTGTGAACTTGCTAGATTGATAAGGGAGGTACCCTATGATAGACTGTATTTCATTTTAGACTGATCCTATACAGAGGATATGTATCATCTAGAATGGGAGTGGTATTGGTTCTAATAACTTATTTTGTTTCATATCCAAAGCTATAAAGACTGAGACAAAATGAAAATAACAGAAACAGATTAAATCATAGAGCTAAACTTATTAACTGAGTATGAGTTTAGCTCTGTGATTTTCTCTGTTTCTCAAATTATTATTTTGTCTCCTAGTCTTTATTTACATCCTCTGCCTCCCCTCTCTCTTATCAGGAGAGCCCCACTGCCAGCATCCTACAGACAATCACCAGCCAGCAACATAAACATTTTACTGACAAGGACGGTCAAATGTTTACTGACGAAGCAAAAGTGTTACTGGCAACAGCCAAAGTGTGTGAGAGATTGGGTCACTCCTGTATGTATGTGTGTGTGTGTGTGTGTGTGTGTGTGTGTGTGTGTGTGTGTGTGTGTGTGTGTGTGTGTGTGTGTGTGTGTGTGTGTGTGTGTGTGTGTGTGTGTGTGTGTGTGTGTGTGTGTGTGTGTGTGTGTGTGTGTGTGTGTAATGTATGTGGTGTGTGTCCAGAGAGAAAATGATAGAGAGAGCTCCTGATGCGCAGGCACTTTTGAAGTGGACCCCTGCAGGTCCCTTGGAAAGAACAGATCCTCATTTTTCACTCTTTCCACCAGAGGCTCATCCTTCTAATGCACTTAGTGCCACAGCCAAACTTGTACACTTTACCTGAGGATATGAAGAGAAGAGAGGAAATGATCCCTCTCCTTTTCTTCCTTTATTTTTTCAATTCAATTTAAGGGCTTTATTGGCATGGGAAACATATGTTAACATTGCCAAAGCAAGTGAACTAGATAATAAACAAAAGTGAAATAAACAATAAAAATTAACAGGAAACATTACACTCACAAAAGTTCCAAAATAATAAAGACATTTCAAATGTCATATTAATGCTATGTACAGTGTTATAATGATGTGCAAATACAAAAAGTACAAAAATAAATAAACATAAATATGGGTTGTATTTACAATGGTGTTTGTTCTTCACTGGTTGCCCTTTTCTTGTGGCAACAGGTCACAAATCTTGCTGCTGTGATGGCACACTGTGGTATTTCACCCAGTAGATATGGGAGTTTATCAAAATTGGGTTTGTTTTAAAATTATTTGTGTATCAGTGTAATCTGAGTGAAATATGTGTCTCTAATATGGTCATGCATTTGGCAGGAGGTTAGGAAGTGCAGCTCAGTTTCCACCTCATTTTGTGGGCAGTGTGCACACATCTCTCTCTCTCTCTCTCTCTCTCTCTCTCTCTCTCTCTCTCTCTCTCTCTCTCTCTCTCTCTCTCTCTCTCTCTCTCTCTCTCTCTCTCTCTCTCTCTCTCTCTCTCTCTCTCTCTCTCTCTCTCTCTCTCTCTCTCTCTCTTTCTCTTTCTTTATGTCTCTCTCTCTCTCCCCCCCTCTCTCCCCCTCTCTCTTCCTGATTGAGGGTTTGGTTCAGTTATCTACATTATTGTAAAGATGGATCTGGTTGGCCATCTAAATTCCCCTTACTGCAATATATTAATTGTAACCCCTAACTTCCCCTCTGGCCTCTATTGAGGAAGATGTCTGAAAAGGATTGGCCACGAGGAGGTGTCAGAACTGAACGTCCTGCTCTTAGTCCACTCACAAGACGTGTGTGTGTGCAAGTGTGCGTGTGTGCGTACATTTGTGTGTGTGTGTCTGCATGCGTGCGTGCATGGGAAAACTCCACTATACTACATTTAGCTCTTCCAGTCAATAACCTCACACCCCTCTCAATCCCACCAATAAAGCTTAGGCTCAGCTCATTGACCACTGCAGTCAATTACTTCAAATGACCAGTGGGTTCAGTGAATGCATTTCTGGGCGGTCAGCGTGGACCCAGTTCCCTGTGCCAGCCCACAGATTCATAAAGTGCAACAGAATGGAAATCATGTGGAGGTTTTGCTTAGACTTCTGCTGACTAGGTAGAGGGCGCAGTGTTCCCTCAGGGGATGGTAGTACTGGAGAGATGGAGAAGCCTGCCACGGTTGTTTTGGACTGAACTACTATTGGTCTTGATGATTCTACCTACTTTTGTTAAGTAGGGAGCTGATGCCCTTCTGTGATCATCTTCACGCTGTTGTCCCTAAAAGGTGCTAGAGCTGTTGAGGTGTCTGGCCACCAGATGTCTGCCCTGGACTGGCACTGCACCTCACCAGCACAGCTGAGTGTGTGTTTATGTGTGTGCGGGCATGCAGTGGCAGCTGTCGTCTTCACGCCACATCTTCCAGTTCCTCATCCGTCCGTCCGTCCATCCATTCACACACACACGCATGCCCCTCCTGTGCCAGCCTGTCTGCCACACACACTCCCAGGGCGCTCATGCCAACTACCCATCTGCCAGCCCAGCCATGTCTCAATGTACCCGTCAACATGCCCCCTGCTGTGGGCAGAGAGTGGAGGACGCTGGCTTGATCTGGCTCTCTTCGGTCAAACACACACACACACGTCAATACCACCTGGACCTGTGGCATATTGTCAAATGTGGGTCAGTGTCTGTACTTGTAGCATGTGCTTAGCATGAACACTCTAACAACGCAACTGACCAATGGACTAGATTCAGGAATAGCAGTAATGAGATTAGCATAGAAAGATTAGACCAGATACCAAGATATAAAGTTTAGAGATAGTGCTAATGACGACATGTTTGTTTTATAATAAAATAAATTATAGTTCTCAACAACAAAAATATGCAATTCACAATAATAGTGTTCAAAAAATCTATGGATTTATTTCAATACCTCAGGTAAAATCAGTTCTACCTTCTATAGTATCAATTATCACCGCTAAAGTTCATTTCAGAAACCAAAATGACATTCAGGTACACAATCAATATTATACAGTCCCACCACAAACAATGGGGTGATCAGTCCCAAAAACCCCAGTAAAGCTGTGTACTTACTGTATACCTAGGTTTTACTCGTTATTTCTAGCTTTAGCGCAGTTTTCTGACTTCACAAACAGGAGAACGTTTGTCATAAATTCTGAAGATTCCTCTAGAAGGCTTGCTCGAGATTGCAATGGTTGAACTGTCAATCAGTTCGGGACCTAAAGGATTTGCACACTTTTGATTGGTTGATAATCTTGTTGGTTGTTTCTCTCACAGTTCAAATAATATTAACCCATTAGTTGACTTGGGTTACATACTGTTACAAGTACAATTGGGTGTGTCCTTGCAGCATCAATGGCCATCCCATTTCCCCACAATACACAAAATATACACTGAGTGTACAAAATATTAAGAACACATGCTCGTTCCATTACATGGACTGACCAGGGGAATCCAGGTGAAAACTAAGATCCCTTATTGATGTCACCTGTTAAATCCACTTCAATCAGTGTAGATGAAGAGGAGGAGATTTGTTGAAGAAGGATTTTTAAGCCTTGAGACAATTGAGACATGGATTGTGTATGTGTCATTCAGAGGGTGAATGGGCAAGACAAAAGATTTGTGCCTTTGAACCTGGTATGGTAGTAGGTGACAGGCGCACCGGAGTGCGTCAAGAACTGCAACACTGCTGGGTTTTTCACACTCAACAGTTTCCTGTGTTTATCAAAAATGGTCCACCACCCAAAGAACATCCAGACAACTTGACACAGCTGTGGGAAGCATTGGTCAACATGGGCCAGCATCCCTGTGGAACGCTTTCGACACCTTTTAGTCCATGCCCCGACAAATTCAGACTGTTCTGAGGGCAAATGGGGGTGTAACTCAATATTAGGAAGGTGTTCCTAATGTGTATACACTCAGTGTACAATCACACATCACTTTGTTATTTTTTAGAGGAAGGCCTTGATTCAATGCGTAGCTCAGAAAATCTGTGTCTTAGCACGATTGAAATTTAAAGGCGGAGACTGCATTCACGGGTAACACTGCATATGTCGGCTCAATCTGAAATTACCTTTACATTTCAATCTCCCTATAAAGTTGATCTTCCGCGATACAAATGTAATCTAGTTTTAAGAGGTAAACATACCAGCTATGGACCAATCAATATTGAAATAATCTCTCTCTCTTCCTCTCTTTCTCGCTCTCCTTTTCGCTCTCTATTTCTCTGTCTTTTGTTCTTACTGTATACTGTGACAAGGCTTACTAATCACAGCCAGAGTGTGTTGATTCTTCCTCTTTGTCCTCTGCAGGCCTGCTCATTAAACATCCTATTCAACCTGAATGCCACCTTAGCAGGTTGCAGACGCCATTGAGCTGAGTAATTCCCTTCAAAACAGACAGACACTCTCGGCCACCCTGGTTTCAATAGGTAATAGAACCATCTGCCATTGAAAAGGGCCATTTGGGTTTTCCCTCCAGACATCATAGGAGATGGTAAATTGGTTTCTTTTTTTCCAGCGTTGCTCAGACAATGAGAAGGTAATGACCAGCCAAAACGTAATCACACATTCTCTCCTTTTCTTAAATCAACGCTCCTATTCTTCCCCACAATGGCCGACCTGGCTCTGTCTAGCAGTTGACCGAGTTCTCTGTCTGTACGACCAGGAGAGAAAAGAAATCAGCACTGGGGAGATTGGGTGGCCATGATGGGGGGGAACAGGACTGGATAGATAGATAAGATAAGATAGACAGAGCGATAGAGCGATAGATGGATGATAGATAGAGAGATAGATTGATGACCTCGTTCGACTGTGAAGCATCCGGCAAGTCACACAGCCACCTAAAAACTCGATGCGTACTCCACATGTGCACGCACACACATAGACAAACCTGGACTTACTCATCTACCCTACCACTGACTGGCTACCCACTCTTCTCCCATGTCTCTCAGTATTCCTATTCCCAGTCTCAGATACTCTCATGTTGAGTCACCGTAATGGGCACTGTCTCTGATCCTGGATGATCTCCAATGTGTCAGGCCAGTCTGGACACTCTGGAGTCAGTCTGGAGTCGTCCCAGTAAGGAACAGAGAGCAGCACCATACCAAAGACAAGTGTTATGGCCTAGGTGCCCTGCTATGATCAACAGAGAGGAACTCTCTCATATTGGTCACTAGTGACCATGCCACTGTAACAGACAGACAGCATGGCAGGGCAGGACAAGCCTGGCATCTAGCACCGTGCCCCAGGATGGCATATCTGCATACAGCGACTACCCACCAGATATCCTGCCAGATCAACACTTATTCTATTACCATCCTGGAATGGCATTGGGATGGCATTGGAACTTGAATGGCATCGGTATGGCATTGAGATGGCATCAGAGTGCCATCGCCACATTGTTACTCGTTTAGAATGACTTTGATAGCTGTGCCAGGTGACAGACACAGTGTCAGATCGGATGGCATCACACCGCCAGCAGGAAAGTCATTCTCATGGACGTAGTGTGTGGGTGTTTGTATGTGTGTGTGTGTGCCTGTGCGTGTGAGTGTATCTCTGTGTGTGGTTGCAAGCGAGTGTGTGTGGAGGATGTTTTTTACAGGCAGGGAGTGGGTAGTGCCCCCATGCCAACCCGTGCATGCTGGCTGTTCTCTCAGTGTGTGAATCCATCTGGTAATGGCTTAAAGGGGACTCTCTCTCCAAGCTGGCACCAGGCTCGCCTGGCACTGCCAAGGGACTGTGTACACTTCGAGCTCTGAGTCAGAAAACATACACTCCCCCATCAAACCAAAGCTGTGTAGTGTTGAGGAAAATCCACAGAAAGCCCTCTGGATTACTACGTGTATGTATGGTACCGTCACTCCTCTTAGGAGCATAGTGAACACTGTCTGCTACTCTCCCAGTACAGACACATACACATGAACACTAACACACACAAGACCTCAGGAGCATTGAGCTTCACACGTGTTTCTGTGTGTGTGTGTGTGTGTGTGTGTGTGTGTGTGTGTGTGTGTGTGTGTGTGTGTGTGTGTGTGTGTGTGTGTGTGTGTGTGTGTGTGTGTGTGTGTGTGTGTGTGTGTGTGTGTGTGTGTGTGTGTGTGTGTGTGTGTGTGTGTGTGTGTGCGAGTGTGCATGTATTTGACCTGTCCACACAGACATGCCTCTGTCTGTGTGACCATTATGTGTGCGAACCCAGTCTCCGCTATTCTCTCTCTCCTCTCTTCCCTCTCTCCTCTATCTTCCCTCTCTCTCTCTCTCTCTCCCCATTCTCTCTCCCTCTCCCCCACCTTCTTTCCTTCCCTCTCCCTGGACCACCTGTTCCCAGCAGACACAACTGTTCTCAGCCTTCTGCCACCAACTCCTACCCTCTTCCAATTCCCTCCTCCCTTCTTCTCCTCCTCCCCTGAGCCCTGTGAACCCATGGTTCCCAAGGATGCCTGGCGTGCCCTGACCACGACTGCCACATTCTCCACACATACCAGCACATGCCAGCCCAGGGATAGGGTGACAGACAGGCAGAGCCAGGACCCAGCCACAGTCAGGGATGGCAGCCATCTTGTTTTTGTGACAGCTGGCTACAGGCCAGCCTCTGAGGCCTTCCTCCTTTCATCGCCTCTCACCAAGGAGGGACGCCGCCTGCCAGCCTCACATATTTTATACATCTGATGTTGGCTTCTATACCGGAGGAACAGAGGAGAGGACCGAGGAGCTCACTCCTGATCTGAGGGAGGGAGACTGGGACTGGGACCTGGTGTCTATTCCTAGCTTCACTCATCTCCCCCCTGGATGTGTCTGTGGAGGTTTGGGTGAAGGATATTAGGCCATGTCGGACCATGACCCCTTCTGGAGGAAGACATTCGAGACAACTGAACTATGGCACTGTCATGATTGGGGGCAATTGATGAGTGAACTTACTTACACTGTGCAGTAGATTACCTTGTAAATCCACACACAGAACCCTCTAGAATGAATAGAACACTCTGGACAAACCTGTTTGTGGTTGTTGAAAAGTTCTAGTTTTGCCATGTTTTCCAAAGTATGCAGCATGAAGCATAAGTATTTTATTATCCTACTCTACTGCCTCACTATGCCCCACTACTCCAGATTTATACAGTAAACAGCAGTCTTTTAAGCAGTGCAGTGGGACGTTGGTTCTATTCACTCGTTCCCCCTCTTTCTCCCACCCTCCCCTCCCTTTATCTCTCGCTCTCAGTCCCATTGCATTGCCTGCTGGGATCTAACAGCTGCGACAACCCGCACTAAGCTATCTCCCCCCTGCAGGCCCCGGCACTGTGGAATCACTTTGTCTGGCCAAGCCCCATGTCATCCTCATCCCCAACCACCACACTGCACAGAGATGGAGGGAGGGATGGATAACAGGAGGGAAAGGCCATGGGAGAACAGGAGAAGATGAAGAGAATAGAGGAAGAGAGGGGATGGAGACGGAGGGAGGAAGAGATGGAGGGAGGGAGGAAGAGATGGAGGGATGGAAAGGGAGGGAAAGTGGAGAACAGGAGGAGAAGAAGAGAATCGAGAGGGACACACATTACCATAGATATATTTGGTATAGAGCCATAGCAAACTTAAATCAGTTATTATTTTATACATGACCATTTCTGCTCCATTATGACATTACTAAGTTATAAATAATTATATATAATGATAATATGATAATTTGCTGTCAGTCAGATAATAAAGTTGCCATGCCGACGGTATGTGTCATATAAGTTTGGTGTTTGGTCAGATAATAATGCTGTCCCCCAGACAACCTTTGATGGTATGCTGTATCCATGAAACAGAGGTACAGTGCCTTCAGAAAGTATTCATACCCCTTGACGTATTCCACATTTTGTTGTGTTACAGCCTGAATTCAAAATGGATTAAATTGATAGATTTTTTCTCACCCATCTACACACAATACCCCATAATAACAAAGTGAAAACATGTTTTTAGAAATGTTTGTACATTTATTGAAAATGAAAATGAAATATCCTATTTATATAAGTATTCACACCCCTATGTCAATACTTTGTAGAAGCAACTTTGGAAGCGATTACAGCTGAGAGTCTTTCTGGGTAAGTCTCTAAGAGCTTTCCACACCTGGATTGTGCAACATTTGCCCATTATTACTTTTCACTATTCTTCAAGTTCTGTCAAATAGTTTTTTGATCATTGCTAGACAAGCATTTTCAGATTTTCAAGTAGATTTAAGTCAAAACTGTAACTCGCCACTCAGGAACGTTCACTGTCTTCTTGGTAAGCAACTCCAGTGTAGATTTGGCTTGTGTTTTAGGTTATTGTCCTGCTGAAAGGTGAATATATCTTCCAGTGTCTTGTGGAAATCAGACTGAAACAGGTTTTCCTCTTGGATTTTACCTTTACTTAGCTCCATTTATTTTTTATCCTGAAAAACTCCCCAGTCACTAATGATTACAAGCATACCCATAACATTCAAGCATAGCCACCACTCTTGATGCCTTGTTTGCAACAAGGCATTAAAGTAATACTGGGGGAAAAAATCCAATACAACACATTGCTGGATGCATGTTTTGGAATATGTTTCTTTCTGTACATGTTTCCTTCTTTTCCCTCTGTCAATTAGGATTGTATTGGTCGGTAACTACACTTATTAATATAATATATTAGTATGAATCAAATCAAATCACATTTTATTCATCACATGGGCCCAAAACAACAGTGAAATGCTTACTTACGAGCCCATAACCAACAGTGCAGTTTAAAAAAAATACAGATAAGAATAAGAGTTAAAAGCCACAAGTAATTAAAGAGCAACAGTAAAAAATAACAATATATACAGGGGGATGCCGGTACAGAGTCAATGTGCGGGGGCACCGGTTAGTTGAGGTAGTATGGACATGTAGGTAGAGTTTTTAAAGTGACTATGCATAGATGACAACAGAGAGTGGCAGTGGTGTGGAGAGGGTGTCGGTAGACATTTGACTTATGGCTTGGGGGTAGAAGCTGTTTAGAAGCCTCTTGGACCTAGACTTGGCATTCCGGTACTGCTTGTCGTACGGTAGCAGAGAGAACAGTCTATGACTAGGGTGTCTGGAGTCTTTGACAATTTGTAGGGCCTTCCTCTGACACCGCCTGGTATAGAGGTCCTGGATGGCAGGAAGCTTGTCCCCAGTGATGTACTGGGCCGTTCGCACTACCCTATGTAGTGCCTTGCGGTCGGAGGCCGAGCAGTTGCCATATCAGGCAGTGATGTAACCAGTCACGATGTTCTCGATGGTGCAGCTGTAGAACCTTTTGAGGATCTGAGGACCCATGCCAAATCTTTTCAGTCTCCTGAGGAGGAATAGGTTTTGTCGTGCCTGCTTCACGACTGTGTTGGTGTGCTTGGACCATGTTAGTTTGTTGGTGATGTGGACACCAAGGAACTTCAAGCGCTCAACCTGCTCCACTGCAGCCTCGTCGATGAGAATGGGTGCGTGCCGTGTCCTCTTTTTCCTGTCGTCCACAATCATCTCTTTTGTCTTGATCACATTGAGGGAGAGGTTGTCCTGGCACCACACGGCCAGGTCTCTGACCTCCTTCCTATAAGCTGTCTCGTTGTTGTCGGTGATCAGGCATACCACTGTTGTGTCATCTGCAAATTGAATGATTGTGTTGGAGTAGTGCCTGGCTACGCAGTCATGAGTGAACAGGGAGAACAGGAGGGGGCTGAGCACGCACCCCTGAGGGGCCCCTGTGTTGAGGATCAGCGTAGCAGATGTGTTGTTACTTACCCTTACCACCTGGGGGTGGCCCAACAGGAAGTCCAGCATCCAGTTGCAGAGGGAGGTGTTTAGTCCCATGGTCCTTAGCTTATTGATGAGCTTTAAGGCCACTATGGTGTTGAATGCTGAGCTGTAGTCAATGAATAGCATTCTCACATAGGTGTTCCTTTTGTCCAGGTGTGAAAGGTCAGTGTGGAGTGCAATAGAGATTGCGTCATCTGTTAATCTGTTGGGGCGGTATGCAAATTGGAGTGGGTCTAGGGTTTCTGGGATGATGGTGATGATGTGAGCCATGACCAGCCTTTCAAAGCACTTCATGGCTACAGACGTGAGTGCTACGAGTCGGTAGTAATTTAGGCAGGTTACCTTAGTGTTCTTGGGCACAGGCACTATGGGGGTCTGCTTAAAACATGTTGGTATTACAGACTCGGACAGGGAGAGGTTGAAAATGTCAGTGAAGACACTTGCTAGTTGGTCAGCGCATGCTCGCAGTAAACGTGCTGGTAATCCGTCTGGCCCTGCGGCCTTGTGAATGTTGACCTGTCTAAGGGGTCTTACACACATCGGCTGGGGAGAGCGTGATTACACAGTCTTCCGGTACAGCTAGTGCTCTCATGCATGTTTCAGTGTCATTTGCCTCGAAGCGAGCATAGAAGTAGTTTAGCTCGTCTGGTAGGCATGTGTCACTGGGCAGCTCTCGGCTGTGCTTCTCTTTGTAGTCTGTAATAGTTTGCAAGCCCTGCCACATCCGACGAGCGTCAGAGCCGGTGTAGTACGACTCAATCTTAGTCCTGTATTGATGCTTTGCCTGTTTGATGGTTCGTCAGAGGGCATAGCGGGATTTCTTTTTAGGTTCCGGGATAGAGTCCCGCTCCTTGAAGTGGCAGCTCTAGCCTTTAGCTCTGCGCAGATGCTGCCTGTAATCCATGGCTTTTGGTTGGGGTATGTACGTACGGTCACTGTGGGGACAACGTCATTGATGCACATTTTTGATGACGCCAATGACAGATGTGGTGTACTCCTCAATGCCATTGGAGGAATGTCGGAACATATTCCAGTCTGTGCTAGCAAAACAGTCCTGTAGCTTAGCATCTGCTTCATCTGACCACTTTTTTATTGATCTAGTCACTGGTGCTTCCTGCTTAAATTTTTGCTTGTAAGCAGGAATCAGGAGGAAGGAATTATGGTCAGATTTGCCAATTGGAGGGCGAGGGAGAGCTTTGTATGCGTCTCTGTGTGTGGAGTATAGGTGGTCCAGAGTTCTTTTCCCTCTGGTTGCACATTTAACATGCTGATAGAAATGTGGTAAAACTGATTTAAGTTTCACTGCATTAAAGTCTCCGGCTACTAGGAGCGCTGCCTCTGGGTGAGCGTTTGTTTAATTTCGGAATACAGCTCATTCAATGCTATCTTAGTGCCAACCTCTGACTGAGGTGGTATGTAAACAGCTACGAAAAATGCAGATGAGAACTCTCACAATAGGTAGTGTGGTCTACAGTTTATCATGATATACTCAACGTCAGGCGAGCAATAGCTCGAGACTTCCTTAGATATCGTGCAGCATCTGTTGTTATCAAAAATACATAGTCCGCCGCCCCTTGTCTTACCAGACGCCGCTGTTCTATCCTGCCGGTACATCGTATAACCAGCCAGCTGTATGTTGATATTGTCGTCGTTCAGCCATGACTCCGTGAAGCATAAGATGGTACAGTATATAATATCCCGTTGGTAGTTTAATCTTCCCCGTAACTCGTCGATTTTAATGTCCAAAGATTGCACGTTTGCTAGCAGAATTGAGGGAGGTGGGGGTTTATTCGATCGCCTTTGAATTCTCAGAAGGCAGCCTGCTCTCCGGCCTCTCTTTCTCCGCCGATCTTCACGCAGATCCCTGGTGTCGGAGCCTGTTCCCGAGGGAGCTGTATATCCTCCGCCTCGGGCTCGTCAGAGTCGTGAAAGAAGAAAAACGATTCTGCTAATCCGTGGTGAGTAATCGCAGTCCTGATGTCTAGAAGTTATTTTCGGTCATAAGAGACGGTAGAGGCAACATTATGTACAAAATGAGTAATAAATAAGTTACAAAGAACGCAGATAAACGAACAAAAAAACAATCGGCATGTAAAATGTCTGCCTTCAACTCCGGCGCCATCTTATTAATACCAAGGCCAAGGCCATAATTCCTAGTCAGGTCATGTGATCAGATATAGGTTGAAGGAAAAGGGTTCTTTAAAAATGTAAAGATGCACTCCAGCTATTTTTTAAACACAATATTCCACGTATAAAAAAAAATAAGAATAAAAAAAATGAAGTATGAATACAGTAATGTACACACACTCAAAGCTGAGATCTGCGAAAGGTGAAACAGAGCCACAGGTTGCCCCTGGTTGCCCCTGGTTGCCTCTGATTGCCCCAGGTTGTCCCTGGTTGCCTCTGGTTGCCCCAGGCGCATTTGTTAATGTTCTTGTTTTGTCTTTGAAAACAGAGGAGATTAGCATCTAGTGTCATGGTAAACACAATCCTACGACATACTCTGCTGTTCTATCACACGTGCAATGTCAGAGGGGAAAATTAACTGTGTTCCTTGTTTGAAGTAACGTCTTTGTTGCTGTAATATTGCAAACGGACGTGGCAGTTTCACCGCTAAGGATCCCAGCTTTACGGGTAAAAAAATATGTTTTAAGAATTTTTTTGTTTTTTAGACAGAAATGCAAACTTCATGGAGTTGGTCTGATGGTGCCCTCGATGTCATTGGCCTCTTGAGGAACAATAGAGGAGCAATATAGAACAAAAGAGGATTGCCCCCCCCCACCTGGGCCACCTATTGAGCTGTGCCTTTTGTTAAGTAAATCATGTGATAAATAACCTGAAAAGGAGACTGGAGTAGGACTTTAAGCCCCCCAAACACACAGCCAGTACACACAACATGCACACACACGCATGCGCACACTAGCATGCACGCAAACACACACACTAGCATGCACGCACACACGCACACATACACACACACACGTGATCCTCATCTACTCCACATTTTTGTTGTAGATTGAGTTGAGTGTGTGGAACCGAATAGAAAGAATATGCCAGTCCTCTCAGAGAGAATTCTAAGTGCACGCAAACAACAGGAAACAATGTGGGTGGGTTAGTTTGGATACCACAGTACTACATAGTTGCCATGGCGCCCTGGAAGCAGCCGAGACAGACTTGTACATTATAGTTATTTTAAAGTTTTTATATTTATTTATAAAAAATCTGGAACCAACATTGCATGTTTTTGATAATGATTTGTTTTTATTGCGTATATCTTGTGGTGTTGAGCCACAAATTTGCAGATTGACTGATTGACTGGACAAACTATTTTTGTCTTGGTTAGCTAGCTGTCAAATTGTTTTGTTTGAAAAATGCATCTGAACACAGTGCCAACTTGTATATTTCACCTGGTTGCCATTTGCTGATCTTTTGAGAACATCATGTGAGGAGTCGCATGTGAGTGTGAGAGGAATGGGAGATAAAGGAATCCAGTGCCGAGGGCTCATAGAGGGGACGAGGCATCACCCAAGTTGGTGCTTCACAGAGAGGAAGAGGAGAAGTCCAGTGGCTATAAGAGTCCGGCTGGTGCCCTGACTTTCCCTGTACAAGATCATCAGCAGACGCCATCACCATCATCTACTATCCTCTGACCAGCTCCCTACACTCAAGCCATGAACTGACCCTCTCTATCTGCAGAGGATGCAGCATTTCAATTCATTATATAATGCTTCTTTGTTATTTACTTATGAAGCACTTTGAGATTTCTATTATGAAAATTGCTATAGAAGTTTAATCGTTTATTGTCATTATTATTGTTATTATTATTAGAGTCTATTCTGAAATTACTTCTAAACTGAATAGTGCTGAGCGATTAGTGCTTTTTGAGGTCGGTTCGGTTTTGGTTAAATTATATAAAGATAATCAAATTTTTGGTCATTAAATGCACAATGCATTATGTGGGTTTAATGCTGTAACAACACAGAATAAAACAATTTGTAAAAGTCCCATAATGGTAGTGACTGCCCATTACTGCTCATCAATTATTAACCATAATTTATTCACATTTCTTTTCTTTAATAAAATATTTCAGTTGTTTATTATTTTTTCCAAGTCATCATCTCATCTCCATAGAGTTGCTGCCTACGTTGTCTGACAAAATCACTATTTCTGTAATTCTTCAAAGTAAATAAGGCATACTTTTATGACTGCTGAATACCAACTATCAATCATTTACATCATGTATTTTCAGCTAGAGATACCTTGCAAAGCAACTGCTCCCTATCCATCTCGATCGCACATTCTCTCTTCTCTCCATTTCTGGACAAGTAGGCACGCAATGGATTATGGTCATTGTAGTTCATTACAATTTTCCTGTTCTATTTTCTCTCTGTAACCTCCTTGCAAGACAGACTTTGTTTTGGTAGTGGGAGGGGGGGGTCGTCTCTGTAGGGTGTAGTCTAGCGGACTGGAGTTAGTAGTTCAAGGCTTATAGCGGTTGTTACTTTTGGGGGTTTGATAGGAACACTTGCACCATGTAATTTCCACGCTTCACTTGAACAGCTGAGCAAATCAATAGTGGTTTCTGGGCTTGTGTGGTGGGGGTTAGATCAAACACTCTTGTTGCTGTTGCTACTGCCTGCCCTATCTAGCTCATGCACTGGTGCACTAACATAGCCTGTGTGACTCCCATTGAAACAGAGGAACCACTGATACAGGCGTCCCAAAATATAGAGGACTACGTGTGACCAGAGCCAAATGTGCACTGATAACAAGTAGTGCACCAAATAAGGATAAGGTGCCATTCCTGTGTATGTGCTACTTTAACTGCCGCAAGAGAGAGAGAGAGAGAGAGAGAGAGAGAGAGAGAGAGAGAGAGAGAGAGAGAGAGAGAGAGAGAGAGAGAGAGAGAGAGAGAGAGAGAGAGAGAGAGAGAGAGAGAGAGAGAGAGACGAGAAGCCTGGCATGTGATGCTAGTTCCATGCTAACATTTGCCAATAACAGTGTTTCTACCACCTCCCAATGCCATAATACCTTTCATGTACTGTAATTTGATTCTTGTTTTTCCGTCATCGCTCACTTAGACATGATGTCTCTCCATCCCTCGCTCCCTCACTCCTTCGTCCGTGTGATGTTTTGATTCTGAGTTTCGACCTCGGTCCATGTTGTTTCACTTTCTTTCTCTCTTTCCCTCCCCCTCTATCTATCTCTCTCTCTCTCTTCTGAGTGGAGGGAGGCTCCCAGCAGTATACAGCCTCTTCAGATTGAACCAAAGCTCCATCTCTCTCCCTATGACCTGCTATTGATCAAGGGGAGCGATGGGAGGAGAGGGAAAGTGGAAGAGTGAAAGAGAGGGAGGGAGTAGACGCAGCCAGAGGGCTGGCCGGCCGGTACTCTCATCCCTTGCTCCCTCAGTAAGGAAAGAGAGAAACGGAGCAAGACTGAGGCTTGATCTCTCTTGGGTCGGCCTTCAGAGAAGAGGATTTTTACACACGCTCACACACACAAACACCCACACCCACACCCCCCCACACACACACACACACACACACACACAGAGCGGTTGTGAAGCATAGATGTTCTCAGGCTCTAAGAACCTGGCCGGGCCCTCAATCTCCTTTAATTTCAGCACTCTAATACTTCAATAACAGAACGTGAACAGAATCTAACAGGCCCACACTGACGGTCTATTATGGATGTGCATGTCCAGATAGGAATGGGACACTAATGCATTATAATGTAAAGTGGTGGCTATGCTGTATCAACGTCACTAAGTCAGGAGGAGTCTGGTTCAATTCTCAGTGTGTGGGAGAGGTTGAACTCTGAGAGTTGAAGGAAGGGTGGGCCAGACTGTAGAAGAGACACTGGCTGTGTCCCTATGGGCCCTGGTCAAAAGTAGTGCACTAAATAGGTTATAGGGTGTCATGTGGGACGCAGACGTTGTCACTGACTGGTATGTAACCCTGGGCATGCCCCACACTCCAAACTCATTGGGGTGTAACACTTGATCGAAGAACTAGCTTCAGGTCCAGGAGTGACAGTTGACTTTCTAGGTTTCAGGCAAGGTTACATGTCATTGTGTAAGTCAAACAACTCCGCTACATTCTATCCACACTGTATTCAAACTAAAGACAAAAATCTTTCTATCTAAATTACAAAGCTTGAGCTAGTCTTGCGTAAGACTAAAGTGAGGAGGCAGACTAGTGGGCTTTGGTGCTGGGAGCTGGCGGAGTCAGGCCTGTTTTGTTCCCTTATGTTGAATTAGTGGCGAGACAAACAACCATCTTTCATATTAGCCTCTGGCTCTCTGACAGGAAACCCACCAGATTTTGTCCTTGTCAGATTTCCTAGGCTCCTTGTCTGTCGCAGACGAGTCACAAACACACACGCATACACGCACACACTAGCATACACATGCACACGCTAACACACCTGTCACATACACACAGACAACTGCATAGAAACACACACAGACTAAAATATGCAAAAGTTCTACCTCAAAAGACCCAATAAAAGTTTTTCACACACACACACATAAATGTTTGAAAGAACGACATACTTTAAAAAATATTTTCCTCTTAAAAAAAGTGGGTTTTGGATAAATATGTTCAGCTTGCTATTCAGAAGAGATGTGCCTGACTGTTGTTTTAAAGCCATCTCCAGAAGTGCCCCGGATCGGTGTAATAATAAATATGAATCGTGCCTTTAATAATTAAACCTGCCTTTGAAAGAATACATTCTTCACTGCACCAATGGTGGGAGAAAGCCTTTGATTCTCTTTGTCTTATGAAGCTTTCAAACTTCTCTTACAAAAACGTCAGTTTCTTACATAGTAGCATCCATGTCGGTGCCTTGAATATGAGCGATCTCTCTGCTTCTCAGACAAAAGGTTAACTAGCTCTTCCTGAACCACTGCCAGTTATTAACCACGATGGTGTGGTTGTATCATGTCTTCAGTTATTAACCACGGTGGTGTGGTTGTATCATGTCTTCAGTTATTAACCACGATGGTGTGGTTGTATCATGTCTTCAGTTATTAACCACGATGGTGTGGTTGTATCATGTCTTCAGTTATTAACCACGATGGCGTGGTTGTATCATGTCTTCAGTTATTAACCACGATGGTGTGGTTGTATCATGTCTTCAGTTATTAACCACGATGGTGTGGTTGTATCATGTCTTCAGTTATTAACCACGACGGTGTGGTTGTATCATGTCTTCAGTTATTAACCATGACGGTGTGGTTGTATCATGTCTTCAGTTATTAACCACGATGGTGTGGTTGTATCATGTCTTCAGTTATTAACCACGACGGTGTGGTTGTATCATGTCTTCAGTTATTAACCATGACGGTGTGGTTGTATCATGTCTTCAGTTATTAACCACGATGGTGTGGTTGTATCATGTCTTCAGTTATTAACCACGACGGTGTGGTTGTATCATGTCTTCAGTTATTAACCACGATGGTGTGGTTGTATCATGTCTTCAGTTATTAACCACGATGGTGTGGTTGTATCATGTCTTCAGTTATTAACCACGATGGTGTGGTTGTATCATGTCTTCAGTTATTAACCACGATGGTGTGGTTGTATCATGTCTTCAGTTATTAACCACGATGGTGTGGTTGTATAATGTCTTCAGTTATTAACCACAATGGTGTGGTTGTATCATGTCTTCAGTTATTAACCACGATGGTGTGGTTGTATAATGTCTTTAGTTATTAACCACGGTGGTGTGGTTGTATCATGTCTTCAGTTATTAACCACGATGGTGTGGTTGTATAATGTCTTCAGTTATTAACCACGATGGTGTGGTTGTATCATGTCTTCAGTTATTAACCACGATGGTGTGGTTGTATCATGTCTTCAGTTATTAACCACGATGGTGTGGTTGTATAATGTCTTCAGTTATTAACACAATGGTGTGGTTGTATCATGTCTTCAGTTATTAACCACGATGGTGTGGTTGTATCATGTCTTCAGTTATTAACCACGATGGTGTGGTTGTATAATGTCTTCAGTTATTAACCACGATGGTGTGGTTGTATCATGTCTTCAGTTATTAACACAATGGTGTGGTTGTATCATGTCTTCAGTTATTAACACAATGGTGTGGTTGTATCATGTCTTCAGTTATTAACACAATGGTGTGGTTGTATCATGTCTTCAGTTATTAACCACGATGGTGTGGTTGTATCATGTCTTCAGTTATTAACCACGATGGTGTGGTTGTATCATGTCTTCAGTTATTAACCATGATGGTGTGGTTGTATCATGTCTTCAGTTATTAACCACGATGGTGTGGTTGTATCATGTCTTCAGTTATTAACCACGATGGTGTGGTTGTATCATGTCTTCAGTTATTAACCACGATGGTGTGGTTGTATCATGTCTTCAGTTATTAACCACGATGGCGTGGTTGTATCATGTCTTCAGTTATTAACCACGATGGTGTGGTTGTATCATGTCTTCAGTTATTAACCACGACGGTGTGGTTGTATCATATCTTCAGTTATTAACCACGACGGTGTGGTTGTATCATGTCTTCAGTTATTAACCACGATGGTGTGGTTGTATCATGTCTTCAGTTATTAACCACGACGGTGTGGTTGTATCATGTCTTCAGTTATTAACCACGACGGTGTGGTTGTATCATGTCTTCAGTTATTAACCACGACGGTGTGGTTGTATCATGTCTTCAGTTACTAACCACGACGGTGTGGTTGTATCATGTCTTCAGTTATTAACCACGATGGTGTGGTTGTATCATGTCTTCAGTTATTAACCACGATGGTGTGGTTGTATAATGTCTTCAGTTATTAACCACGATGGTGTGGTTGTATCATGTCTTCAGTTATTAACCACGATGGTGTGGTTGTATCATGTCTTCAGTTATTAACCACGATGGTGTGGTTGTATCATGTCTTCAGTTATTAACCACGATGGTGTGGTTGTATCATGTCTTCAGTTATTAACCACGATGGTGTGGTTGTATCATGTCTTCAGTTATTAACCACGATGGTGTGGTTGTATAATGTCTTCAGTTATTAACCACAATGGTGTGGTTGTATCATGTCTTCAGTTATTAACCACGATGGTGTGGTTGTATAATGTCTTTAGTTATTAACCACGATGGTGTGGTTGTATCATGTCTTCAGTTATTAACCACGATGGTGTGGTTGTATCATGTCTTCAGTTATTAACCACGATGGTGTGGTTGTATCATGTCTTCAGTTATTAACCACGATGGTGTGGTTGTATCATGTCTTCAGTTATTAACCACGATGGTGTGGTTGTATCATGTCTTCAGTTATTAACACAATGGTGTGGTTGTATCATGTCTTCAGTTATTAACCACGATGGTGTGGTTGTATCATGTCTTCAGTTATTAACACAATGGTGTGGTTGTATCATGTCTTCAGTTATTAACCACGATGGTGTGGTTGTATCATGTCTTCAGTTATTAACACAACAGTGTGGTTGTATAATGTCTTCAGTTATTAACCACGATGGTGTGGTTGTATCATGTCTTCAGTTATTAACACAACAGTGTGGTTGTATAATGTCTTCAGTTATTAACCACGATGGTGTGGTTGTATCATGTCTTCAGTTATTAACCACGATGGTGTGGTTGTATCATGTCTTCAGTTATTAACACAACAGTGTGGTTGTATCATGTCTTCAGTTATTAACCACGATGGTGTGGTTGTATCATGTCTTCAGTTATTAACCACGATGGTGTGGTTGTATCATGTCTTCAGTTATTAACCACGATGGTGTGGTTGTATCATGTCTTCAGTTATTAACCACGATGGTGTGGTTGTATCATGTCTTCAGTTATTAACCACGATGGTGTGGTTGTATAATGTCTTCAGTTATTAACCACGATGGTGTGGTTGTATCATGTCTTCAGTTATTAACCACGATGGTGTGGTTGTATCATGTCTTCAGTTATTAACCACGATGGTGTGGTTGTATCATGTCTTCAGTTATTAACCACGATGGTGTGGTTGTATCATGTCTTCAGTTATTAACCACGATGGTGTGGTTGTATAATGTCTTCAGTTATTAACCACGATGGTGTGGTTGTATCATGTCTTCAGTTATTAACCACGATGGTGTGGTTGTATCATGTCTTCTGGTTTCTATTTCTCTTGTCATGAGTTAGTTGTTCTGTTCCAAGCGGTTGCCAGGTCTTTGATGTTCTCACGTTGGAAATATTCAGTTGGGACTCAACTATCTACTGTTCTACAAACACACACACACACGCACACGCACATATAAACACACATACATACACACACTCACACACTCAAAAACAAAGCAGATGTACAGTCTGCTTGAAGGAGGACAGCTCTCTAACAGCTTCCCTAGCTTGTTGTACAAGCCTCTCTCTATGTCTTACAGCAACTGACGCAAGGCACCAGTGGGAGTTATATCTTAGAGGGGAGCACTGTATGATGTTGGGGGTGTCATGGCCGCTGTTTGAATAAACCTGTTTGGCCTTATTGAAGTGAACAGGTGAACAGAGGGAGCTTTTCTCAGTCAATGTGTATATCTCGCCTCGGGCTACCAAGCCATTTGGCCCTCACTGAACCTCTCCTCTTATCAATTCGCCTTTCCTTCTCTTCTCTCCCTCACTCCCTCCATCTCTCCCTCTCTGGCTCTGCTAACCGTGTGAGGCGTCTGGCGCCTAGGGAGAGAGGGAGAGAGAGAAAAGCGATACGGAGACACCCTTTGGCCTCTCCCTCTCCCTCTTTCTTTCTTCATTCTTTCATTTTTCATCTCTGATTCTATTTTTCCCCCCGGTGGGGTGAGTTGTTGGTGGAATGGGATGGTGGAAGATGGGAGGGTGGGTAGTGAGTGTGGGGGTCATGCTGCTGTTTGATTCCTGGCTCACACGCCAAGGGGAAGCGAGGCGCCACGCTGCATCAGAGGACTCAGATTAGCATAGGGTGGAGAGAGGGAGAGGGAGAGAGAAGGAGACAGAGGGAGGGTATGAGGGAGAGAAAAAGAGAGAGGGAGGGAGCGAGTGAGAGAGAGAGAGATGTATTGTTTCTAGTGCTGTCACTAGCTTGTAGCCTATTGGTTAAGAGTGTTGGGCTATTAACCAACTGAAAGGTCTCTGGTTTGAATCCCCGAGCAGACTAGGTGATATCTGTCGATGTGCTCTTGAGCAAAGCACTTAAACCTAATTAATCCTGTAAGTTGCTCTGGATAAGACCATCTGCTAATAAATAATGCATTTTTTCCCTATTATTTCTCTTTTTCCTCTCTCTGCATTGTTGGGAAGGGCCCATAACTAAGCATTTCACTGTAAGTCTACACTTGTTGTTTACGAAGCATGTGACAAATCAAATTTGATTTAATTTTGATCTGAGAGAGAGAGAGAGAGAATGAGAAGCATCTTTGCTCCATTCATCTCTCAGTCAGTGTCATTAAACAGTTAGCTGCATGTTATCACAACCAGAGCTCCAGTCAATGAAACAAATTGATGTAAATTTACAGCAACACATTTACAGTTAGCTACTGTAATTCTAAATTACAGTACAGTACTGTAAATAGCAATGCATTATGGGGGCTCAATGGAATTCCACTACACTGCTATAAAATTACAATACAATTTTACAGTTAAGTACTGTATGCATCATACTGTGAATTATGGTGCATTGTGGGAAAATGCTGTGGGCAGAGAAAGAATCTCTGGCTTATTAACATATTTTGAGACATGCCTTGTAAGAGGCTATATTTGTTACACCCATTAGTGAGAATGCTGTATCCCACAGAATACAGTACCATACTGTATTTTTGGAGTACCAAAACCTTTGGAAGACTAGTGGGTGCATGGTATTGTTGATTCTGGCTCATTAACATATTTTGAGCTGTGCCTTGTAAGACGCTGTATTTGTGGCACCCGTTAGTTAGAGTGCTGTACCAATTTAACTGAAATGTATAAAAGGTCCCAAACAGTCAAAATCATGTTTTTCATGAAGTTAGTTGATATTTGGATGAAACCAGATCAAAGTAGGACTACCAAAGTATGACAAATGACTGCATCTACATTGATGAAGTTTGATAATGAAGCTACTGGTCCCTTCCCCCATGTCAAACACTTGTATTCAGGAGGCGGGATGGAGGAGGGGTTATTAATGGCCTTGATAGTCATGATATATGAACATATAATAATGAAAAGTACCCAGACCTCACTCTGTAAAGTTTCAACTAAAATTGTCCAAGATGAACTAGCTAGCTAGCTTGATAAACAGTGCTGCCAGTTACACTTGGGCTAGCTAGATAAATTATACAGCCAACATTTTATCTATATTGATACTGTTACGATAACCAAACAGTTAGAATTTTTTATTTATTTAACCTTTATTTAACTAGGCAAGTCAGTTACGAACAAATTATTATTTACAATGACAGCCTACTTGTATAGCCCCCCCGGCCAAACCCTAATTTATGAAACCATGATGTGATGTATGACAGGATTGGATGTTGTATGCAATTTCAATGTTGCTTGAGTTGCTTTTTGTATCAACAAATTTGTTTGAGATAATCTCACTGCACACTGCGTCTATGTTGCCTGACATAGGCCCTTTCAAAGAACCATCAGTCAAGGTGAGCACTCGGACCTACTAGTCCCCCCCCCCCCCCCCCCCACACTCAGTCTGTATTTTCAGACTGACTGGTAGTTTGACATGATTGAAAAACTACTTTTTCACAAATTATGAGTCAAGAGGCTATTTTACATGGGAATCAGAATGACTGTTTTGCCCTGTATTCACGGCCAGTTTTAAAGCCTTTGTTTAGGCTTCTAGAAGTGCAATTAATATAAAACACCAACTATTCATAAATATGCTGTAATATACAAATACCTAGCAACCAATTACAATCCCATGTAATTACAGCAAAATACTGTAAAATACCAATATTACAATTATAGTAGTATTTACTTTCTTACTGTATAGTAGGCACATTTTACAGTATTGTACGGTTCCTCTGATATTACAGTTACTTACAGGAAAGATGGTGGCAAGTTACTGTGAATATTAGAGTAACGTACTTGGCACTATCCAGAGATGGTCAATCGTTAGTATTGTTTCAAATACAAAATACCTTGAAGACCAATGTATCATTAACTACAACAACATTCTCAGTAACGGTTTCAGAAACCTTCTACTTTCTATGACTGTGATATGTGTTTGTTTTTTAAATCAACCTTAGTTGAATGCACTGATTGTAGGTCACTCGGGACAAGAGTGTCTGCTAAATGACCAAAATGTAAATGTAAAATGAACACTTGTATAGCACACTGCTGGGTATTAATCTAAAGAGCTCTGCCCTCAAACTGTTTGTATTTTGAAAACATTTAGCCTAGTTAGGTGGCGAAGCTCATTAGAATAATGCCCAGCATGGTGCTTTGATAGTGTTCATTTATACATTTACATTTACATTTGTATCATTAGGCAGACATTCTTATCCAGAGCGACTGACAGTCAGTGCGTTACACTAAGGTACATAAACAAGAACTGTATCACAGTCATAGCAAGTAAAAAAAAAAGTATGTTATCATTTCCGAGAATGTTGTTGTAGTTAAGCATGGTACAACATATGTGTATTCTAATTAAACTGTTTTAAAATACATTAATTGTACTTCAGGCCTGTGAAGTACAAATGACAAAATAGGTATTGAAATACCTATTTCAAATACATACAACAGAAATACTGCCCGTCGTCGCCACTAGCTGTCTGCACTGTAAATCTGCAACAGTTTAACAGCCACGGTTCTTCTGGCAATGCACTTGTAAATGATAGAAATACAGAATGTTGCTGTAGTCA